>NW_025785448.1:0-20128 GCF_021130785.1 Homalodisca vitripennis
TAAACATTGTCCACCCCCAGAAATTCCCCTCCCTATAAATTAATTTTGATTTATTTTTTCCCATTTACTTTTTTGTGCACAAATTATTTTGGCAACAAAAACAAATAATTATGTGCACAGGAACTTTTACTTTACACAAAAACTTCAAAAAAAGTGTAAAATTGGGAAAATCAAAGCCAAAAAATACAGCACATTCAGGATCCTGTTGCTTATATTAGACCTAATTGAAAGCCTTTTTACTATGCCGTCCCTTTTTCCAATAATGGGACTAAAGTATAAAAAACCAACAATTGACATGTACTGGGAACACCAAATTCATCTTCAAAATTGCCCCATTGGTTTGCAAAAATGTTTTTAGCCGGAATAGATTTGAGTCAATATTGAAGTTTTTTCACATGTGGAGCACTGGAAAACATTTATCCAAAACCTAAAGAGCAAAGTATAATGATCCCAAGTGGCTTCGTTTTACTCCCGACTAGTTGGAGACAATACCGCAAACAGAGCTTTTAGGCCAATTATTACACAACACATAAGCAACTTAGTCCCATCAGATGAAAGTCTAGTAGGCACCAAGAATCATACACAACTCATACAATACCTTACCCAACAAAACACCACCACAAGTGGGGGTTCTAAAGTTTGTGGATGCTTTTGTGACGCAGTTAGCAATTGAACCGTTTTTTATTTCCAGAAACCCGTCAACGGAGACCAATTTTTAACAAAAGCCATTTTTATTACAGATTCTCATTTCCATTCTGTAAACACACATTTTAGTGCAGAAACACGTCAAGCGATATGCCCCTTACTGTGTTTGATTTCAAAATTAATATTGCGTTTAGTGCAGAAACCCGTCAAGCGTGGTCACTTGACAGGTTTCTGCAGTAAAATTTCATTTTCATGGTGTGGCAGCACTGGACACGTCACTCCTCTCACCCTCTGTTATTGTTTACTTCTACAAACAGTGGCATTCAGTCTTCAAGTGGTTGTTCAACTTGATGTTTTGTTAGAGTTAATGTTTTGTTTTATTAGTTTTTAAAAGATTTTGTGAGTTTTATTTCGTACTGTGTTTTGTAGGCTATTAATAGGTCTTATTAAATAGTGGGACTTTAAAAATGCAAAGTGAAAGTTCTGATGATGAACCTGTGGTTAAAAGGAAACGTGGTGTTGTCAATGAAGACAAGTATAAACGTAATGTTATACGGAAAGCAAGAACAAAAGGCGATTGTTACACAAATTACAAAGGTAACGTTGTAACCAGACAAATCTATTCCTGTAGAACTTATTTGCAAATGCCCACGAAAGTGTATTTCTTTTATTGATGCTGAAATAAAAAGTCAGGTTTGGGAATGTTTTTATTCTCTGAGTACTAAAAATGAACAAGACGTGTACTTACAAACACTAATAAAGCTAAGGAAGTAAAGCGTAGAGTAAAAAAAACAAACTAATCCAAATTGTTCCAATGCTGATTTAGAAGGAACTCCAGACTCACACACTAAAAAATAAATCTTTTGTATATAATATCAAAATCAATGGTATTATAACACCAGTTTGTAAAAATATTTTTTTACAAATACACGGAGTTTCTCGTGAATCGAGTAGCAAGGCTAACTAACCTGTTTAGTTAAAAATGAAATACCAATCGATTTGAGAGGCAAAAATCGTAGTGGAAACGCAATCGATGGCAAATTGTGTGTTGCTATCCATGAACACATTTCTCTATTTGAGGTCAGGGAAACTCACTATGGAACCAAGAAAAAGCAATATTTGGATGCAACGTTAAATGTGTCTAAAATGTATGAAATGTTTCAGACCACTCATCCAGATCTTAAGGATTCAGTATAAATATAGTTTTTATTACAAATATTTTAAAGAAAACTTTAAACTTGTCATTTGGGCGGCCACAGTCGATGTCTGTAGCCAGTGTGAAAACTACAAAGCAAAACTTCGAGATCAAGAGCTGAGCGACAATGTCAAGCGCAGCGTGATTGCAGAACAAATTGTTCATAAGCGCAGGGCAAAAAAAGTTTTTTCTTAAAACAACAGGAAATGTCGCAAAATAAGGACGATGATACAGTTGTCATTTGCATAGATTACATGCAGAACCTTCCTCTCCCTCATTTACCAGTTCAAGAGGTTTTCTATATGCGACAGCTGTGGGTTAATGTTTTCTGCGTTCACGACATGAAAACAAATAGAGCAAAAATGTATATGTACCATGAGGGGGAGGCTAATAAGTCGCCTGATGAGGTGTGTTCAATGTTACTACACTACCTTCAAATGGAAGTATTTCCACTTGGAAAGAAAAATATTGTCCTTTTTAGCGATGGCCCCTCAGGTCAAAATAAAAACCACATGTGTGGTGCGGTTTTTAATGAACCTGTGTGATCAGGGACTGGTTGAGACGATTTCACACTATTTTCCTGTGAGAGGCCACTACATTTTTAGCCTGTGATCGGGACTTTGGTAACATAAAACGGGTTGTGCGTAGAGCTGACCGAGTATACACGCACCGACCAATATGCTGAGATGATCCTTAAAGCAAGCAAAACTGGCCGTTTTGATGTTATCCAAGTAAGAAGTGACATGATCTTTTCTTTTAGCAGTTGGTGGCCAAAACATTACAAAAAGACTGTTAGCTCTGACGAAACAAGTGGAAGAGGTGTTCCAAGAAATGAAAAAATACCTTTTAAGGTGTCTACATACAAAGAATTCAACTACAACAAGGCGGAACGAGGAAAGGTTGTGGTCAAGGAGTTCATTGATGGCTTTACCTCCTCAACATTTACCTTCAAGAAGTACAACACTGTTCCCGAACTCCCAACGGAGCAAGCATATCCATTTGGAAAGGTACCCATTAACATAAAAAAAATCAATGACATTGTTAAACTGAGAAAGGTACACATCTGGGTACGAAGCCTTTTACAACAGTATCGTACAGTGGCCTACATCAGAAGCTGAATGCAACGTAGATAGAGAGTATGACGATTAGAATTAAATACATGTACTTTACACTAAGTAAATAAATGTAGTTGATTGATGTGATTTATCTTCTTTCTATTACCATTCTGACCTAAAAACCCCTTTTTAAAATAAAAAACAAAACTTTTATTGCAGAAACCCGTCAAGTGAAAAAATTTTATAATTTTTTAAAAATGTTATTACAAAATTTAAAACTTTACTAAAAACTGTATTTGTTTTAGAAAAGGTATGAAGTATTATTTAAAAAAATGTGAAGCATATATTCTATGATATTAGGCGAGATAAAAAGTTTTTTCTTCGTTTACCGAAAATCCTAAAAACTGCACTTGACGGTTTTCTGAAATAAACGGTTTCAATTGCTAACTGCGTCACAAAGCATCCACAACTTTATACCCCACTTGTGGTGGTGTTTGTTGGGTAAGTATTGTATGAGTTGTGTAATGATTCTTGGTGCCTACTAGACTTTCATCTATGGATAGTTGCTTATGTGTTGTGTAAATAATGCCTAAAAGCTCTGTTTGCCATGCTCAACTAGTGGAGTAAAACGAGCACATGGATCATAACTTTGCTCTTTAGGTTTTGGAAAATTTTCAGTGTCCACCATGTGAAAAAACTTCAATATTGACTCAAATCTATTCCGGCTAAACATTTTTGCAAACCATGGGCAATTTTGAGATGATTTGGTGTTCCAGTACATGTCAATTGTTGGTTTTTTATTTAGTCCCATATTGAAAAGGACGGCAATAAAAGCTTTCATTTCTAAATAAGCAACAGACCTGAATGTGCGATTTTGGCTTTGATTTCCCAATTTACCTTGGTTTTTGTGTATAAAGTTCCTTGCATAATTATTTGTTTTTGTTGCCAAAATTTGCAAAAAAGTAATGGAAAAAATAAATCAAAATTAATTTTATAGGAGGGGAATTTCTGGGTGGACAATGTTTAGGTCCTGGAAGCTCACAGAATGAGAAGGTGTGAGTGAAACTTGGTCGTTGCCTTCGATAACCTCTTGCCATTCATCATTATCACTAAGTTCACCTGATTCCGAGTCGGAGTTTGTGATGAACTTTTACCATCCGAGTCTCGCGTAGCAGCAGGCGGGCGACCGCGGCGCCTAGGCAAGTGAGTCACGCGACTAGGTCCCGGCCTTGGGTTCTCAACGCTGTCTTCATCTGACGATGACAACACTGGTCTTGTAGTGGTTGAAACAGTACTTTCCAGAATTGTTTGGTTCAAACGTAGGATCTAAATCTGTGTCGTCGGCATCACTTTGCTCAGATTCATCGTGTGAACTTCTAGCCACATCATTGCACTCACTGTCACTCAAATAATCATTTTCAACTAAGCGTTGAATTGTACGTTTACTCAAAGGCGATCTACTCATTATAAATTATTATATATTACACTTTATAAATAACATAAAATCAATAATAGAATTATAGATTCAACGCCAGCAATATCCACTACGTATAAGCTCACACGAAACAAATGACAGCACAGAAAGCTTCAATGAGCGCTTGGCGGGAAACAGGGCGATTGGTTATTAGTTTCTTTGTGCTGCCAGTGGATACCAACATAAAAAAGTAATAAATACACTTTTTTACCAACTTATTGGAAGGCCAAATATCGAATATGACTGAATAAAATTGTTTAGTCGGGAAAATATAACAGTTTTGCGTAACGTCCGATGGATCGGACGTTGGCGCCCAAAGGGTTAATAATGATTACACATATTGTGGCCACCCTTATTGTCTATTACCGTTTTCACCTGTCTAGGCATTGAATCAACCATGTTTGGCTGTTGGAGAAACATTCATCCCAGGACCAGATTTTTTAGAAAGTGCATAAATCATCCTGTCTTGTTGTGCCAATCTATATTTCTGTACCTTTCTTTGCAAATAGACCAAATGGGATTTAAATCAGGAAAGTTTCCTGGCAAAGTTGGTACCTATTAATTGTTTGGTATGAAGAGTTTCTCCAGTTTCTCCACTTTTTTGGATATGTGACGGTACTAAATCCTGTTGAAAAACCATCTGGATCCAGTTTCTGAAACAGCAGAAAGACTATGAAACGGTCTAATTCCATATATTTATTAGTAGTTTTACTTCATTAATTTTCATCATTCCATGTACTAGTGCAATTGTCTCAGGTCAAAAATAAAGTAAAACAATATCTAAACATTTTCTTTTACACACACTACACTTCTAGAAATCTCTCTTTAAATCAAGGAAGTGTTTTCTCTCAAAAGAGTGATCAGATTGTAGTAAAATAAGTAAAAACAAGAAAAACTAGTAAACACAGAAATAAAATAGCATTTTCTGTAGAAAACATATGAGAAATTAACAGCTGGTGACTTCGGTAAATTATAGCACTTGATAGAAGAAATAAAACAGTGCTGGTAACCAAGAAAAATCTCGGAAATAAAAGAAACCCTTTATCTGTTTTAATTCCATTAATTTGCAAAAGGGTGTACATATATGTATATTGTAAAAATACACAACTGATTTGAAGTTCTCATTGACCATGGTTTAAACCATTCCACTCTGTCCAGTCCTGTCAAAACAATGAGAAATATGAACAAGTCTTTACCTTCTAAATAGAGTGTGTTACACTACTAGTACATTAATCCACCCACAACGATCAGCATCTCAAAATTCCAAAAAAATGAACTCGTCTTTGTAGACAATGTTGGGAGAAGTCTAAATAGCAAGTTGACCAGGAAATGTTTTATTGCTTATTACAGAAGGGTGTTCATAGAAATTAATGAAAATAACATCAAACCAACCAAATTGATCAGTTTAAGATCTGGAGATGATGTCCTTTGACTGTGCACTCTTCCAGTCTTACACTGAAACACATTCTCTAACATTTCAGGAGCAATTTTTGTGACTTCTCGGCTTATAACCTCTCTTAATTCGTCCAGTATGCAGGGTTTGTCAGTGTAAACCCTTGCCTTTAATTAAAGAACCCCCACAAGAAAAATATCACAAATGCTGTGGCAGTGAGCGGGCCACATGCGATGTCCTTAAAATGCAAGATGATTCGGCCATTAAACTTGTCCCTCAAAAACTTCATTACCTCATTGTGTGAACAGTTGCCCCGTCTTGCTGGAACCACATCCTCCTGTGCACTATACAATTTCTCTGAAGTTCAGGCATCAGGAAATATTGTAACATCAACAGATAATGTTACGAATTGATCGTAACTGTTCGACCACACCTATTCAAAGAAGTATAGCCTGATGACATAATTTTTTGGTACCTTGGGACTAGGCAGAGGATGTTCATGCAGTTGTTCATGATTTGTAGTAAACCAATAATGAAAGTTCTGTCTATTAACATAACCGTTTTGATAAAAAATATGATTCTTCACTCATCATTAAAAATTTTTAATCAGACATTAAAAGTATGCAAAGTATGCAAATACTTTCTGCATTGCATAGTCATTAGCTTTTAGCTGCTCAATAGTAGTCATTTTATATGGGTGGAAATGCTGATCAAAACGCAATATTCGTCTTAATGAACAGTCAGACATGCGCAAAGCAGCAGCTTGTTTACGGGCCAGTTGCAGAGGACTGGCTTCCACAGCTCCTCTTACTCGTTCAATATTCTCTCATTTCCGGGCTGACCATGGACAGCCTGTCGACTTCTGTTTTATTGTTAAACCAGTAGATCTGAAGTTAGTCATCCAGACCATAATGGTGTTACGAGTAGGGACTTTGGAGCCATATTAAAATGTCTATGGAACTGCCGCTGAATGTTTTTTTTTTATTTTCAGATTATTCTTTTTATGTTAAAAAGAAAAGAAAAAATCTTCTCCATTTGTTACATCCAACAATCATTTGGAAGTACAAAAATACATAGCTTTCTTTGAGAAACAAAATTCTACAGGTTGGCATGTATTCCCATCTCCATTCTAAATTCATGAGCATATTTGATGTCAGCAATCTTTGGTTTTAATTATTTATGAATATATATAGATAAAGAATTGTCTCTAAACTTTAAAATAAAACCTGTTTTCAAAGAGGATAAAAAAATCAATGTCATCCAATTGCACTTATAGCAGTAATGTAGGCAAACAGTTAAAAAATGTTATCTCAATTTTTAGAATTTCCAGAAAATTTCAAAATTATTTCAGACTTTCATTTGTACATAAACTTGGCCTTAATTATCAGAAGGCCACTATCATCTGAGGGCTTTATTTTCCTTAGTATTTACTTTGAAGAATCGACTTTTTCATTGTCTAGGAATTTGATAATGTTTTACTTAAATATAGTCAAGAGTAAGTAGATATTTTGACTAGTCTTATTAAGATGTACCCTAGGAGTTGAAATTTGTAATACACACACACAAAACGAGTGTGTGCGCGCATGCACACACACACGCACACGCACGCGCACGCGCACACACACACACACACACTCTTTTCAATAGTGTTTTATGCACAGTCCACAGTAGTGAGGAAACCAATGTGGCATATCTAAAGAATTCAATACATTTAGAGTCCATTAACTTGTTATTGATCAGTTAAATTTCTTTAATTGTTGGTTTAAAATAAAAACATTTCAAGATATATGCAATTGTTATTTTTTTTAAATGTCTGTAATACAACATAAAACCCATACATTTTATGTACACTACAGTAACACGAAATAATTACATTTGGTTCCGTTTCCAGTTTTAAATCTCAAAACTAGAATAGGGAATTACTTTGTGAATAAAATCATTTAAAATCGTTATATAACAAAATATTGATTTAATATTAAATTTATTAAAATGGCTTTTTGAGTAATATAAGTTTCTCTCTAAAACTTTACAGACAGACACACACAGCCTAATATATTGAACTTACAATAGTTAACAGGAATCAGTAGTTGTAACAAAAATAAAATCTTTAGTTGTGCTTCTTTATCAAATATATGTATTGTAACAACAAAAGAAACTAGTTCTGTAGTAATTGTGTATTGTAATCTAATATTATGTTTTGTACAAATTCAAACCTTCTCATTCAAAAGATTTTTTTGTTTTTTCAAAGTAGTTAAAAAAAGTAAATATTTTATTATTCTTATTTGAAATTTGTTAAATCGTTTTTACAGTCAGATGATTTTGCCAAACCAGTGGATGTAGCAGCGTTCCCGTACTATCGAGATTTCATTGTGAAGCCTATGGATCTGACACAACTCAGACAGAACATAAGGGCCAAGATGTATGGAAGCACAGAGGCGTTCTTGGCTGATGCTAAATGGATAGTACACAACAGTAATTATTTTTAATTCAGGTAACACTCTAAACTATACAATATTTGTCAGTAGAAGCTAAACTGTAGGTTTCTATGTTAGTGACCAAGACTATTTTAGACAGTCAAAAAACAGCATATATGACCATTGGACTTTGTTGATGTAACAAGTCCTTTCTATACACCAGAAATACACACAAAATTGTGCATTTGCTATTGGATTTTAATTCCACATTTAATATTCTAATTATTATTGGTCTGACAAAAAGGAGGACGGTATAATAAGAGATGTTACTGATGTTACAGTACAGTCCAAGTTCACCAACACAGCTCGAGCCCTGCTGAAGATCTGTAAACAAGAGATGCAGGAGATTGAAAACTGCCCAGATTGCTACCAGAACGCCCACACTCGTTCTTCTGACTCCTGGTTCATCGAAGCTTGTGTGAGTTCACTTTCGTTGTCTTGTTTGTTGGATGGGGAGAACGAAGTGTATACACTCTAAATAGAATTAACGTTTTTAATGGATATACACATTTTTGCAATGCGTTTAATATATCCTCTGGAAACTTTTGACAATTATATCTGTTGTTGTTTGTTTGTTGTTCAGCACACATAATAAAAAGAAACATACAAAAATAACATTCATGCCAGTCTATTTCAACCACAAAAAATTCAGTTGACTTGTTGCTTTTACAGCATTCTCCATAACAACAGAGTGGACTAATTGACCAAAATATGGATTAAAACAGTTATAGAACTGCGTAACCTAGCCAAAAGTCATTTAATACTACTGATTTATTTTTCTATACTACTAAGTTGAACTTACAAAAATATGTTTACAGTAATAGATACACAAATAAAAATGGAAATTTCATAAAATAAGGAGAAAACTGGTTTGATAAATCCATCTTATTTTGGATTTCCAACTGTGTTATGTCATCTTGATCAAAATATTTGTTTAATTACGCGTTTTGGCACTTTAAAAATTTTTTATTGAATGTTTAACAAAATTTGTGAAACTTTTTCAATTGTTTTTTGTCAATGGGGATATTGTTATACAATTTTGGGCCAAAGCATAAAAAAATTTCTCCTTCCGATTTCTTGTTTTAATTTATGAAAACAATGGCGGGTGCTACGTTGCAAGACCTCCTCCTGAAACATGAATCTCTCACGCAGGTACTAGGGTTGCCTGTGTGGGCCGAGCTACAACACTTCTTCCATTTTTAACAAGTTGTAAAAAATATAATGCTCCTAAATTTGATCATTCAATTCAATTAAAGAAAATAATGGAATTACAATTATCTTTTAATTGTGGAGGGCATTTATTTGATAATAAAGTGGAACAATTATTGCAGCGGCGGCCACACGTTCTTGTCTGGGCTAAACTGAAGGGATTTCCGTTTTGGCCAGCCAAAGCTATGACAGTCAACAATGAGAATATGGTTGATGTTCGCTTCTTCGGTGCCCATGACAGGTAAATTGTAGAAGTCAAGTTTATGCTTACTACGATTAACTTTCTTTCAATGTTTGCCATGTATTTATAATTGGTCATATATACCATTGGTGCAATGGCACAAAAACCAGAAATAATTTATTATTCATAACATATATAGTATTATTACAATACTGTAACATAAAAATATGAATTGGGATTTTAAAAATCAATGTTTAGCGTACAATTCAGAAGGATGAAATGAAATTCAAAAAATTTGAAGTCCAGTTTTACTATCTGGAACACTATTATATCCTAGAATGAGGGTCCTTAACCCATTGCGGATCGTATTGTTTTGCGCGCGGGCACCAGCGGGCACGAATTAATTTACGGTCAGCGGCCGAACGAACAGCAATGGTACGCCACATCTTATCGCTCGCTATTGTATATTAGAAAATTCAGCTGTGAAGGTATTCGTTCAGATGGAACATGGACCTGCTGAGGTATCCATGATGTAGGAACGATAACACGCGAGCAAGGTGCCGGGGTGGCAGGGATGACATGTGAATCATAGTCTAAATAAAGCGGCTCGGTGCGAAGCGATTACAACATCCAGCTATTGCCTAGACTAAACCCGCTAACATGTACTTCTGCGTCGTTTGGTTCTGTGTCAATAACCTCAAAAGTATTATAATACTAACTGAGGAAAAACACCCAATCAGAAGCACTAAAAAGCAGAGTAAAATATGAATGGTTTTTCAACTTTGACGTACAACTGCGATCTATAGGATATTTATAAAACTTTTTGAAAGCTCTAAGCGTAGACCGTTCTTAAACATTCTTAGTTGACAAGTGAAGACGATCGCCCGATCTATCAGACATTAACAGAACTATTTGGAGGGAAATTTAAAAGCAGACCGCTTTTGCGACCTGAGCTCGTCATCGTGCCGTTTAGGCCCGGCCGCTGCGTGACAAGCTGGGCTCGTCAGTGATCCGCAATGGTTAAGACAAGTATTGACCACAAGGTGCAGTAATTATTACTGTACTACAATAACATTTGTATGTTACTGGATTTTTTAAATATTTATTATTCCAAATTATTAACTACATATTTTTTACAGATTATAAGTACATTTTTAAACAATTGTTTATTAATATTCTATTCTGAAATAAGATTGAGTCAGCAAAACCATGAATTCACTAATCCCATATACCCAAAAGTTTTGTGGCGGTACTGAGTGTTTCAGACAATTGAAAATCTTGGTTAAGACTTCCTCTGCTATATCATTTACAAACTTTATTAAATTGTTCTCTCTTTGTCCCTATTTCAAATTCTTTAGGATAAAATAAATTGTTTATATCAAAATATGCATTGAAGTAAAATTAATGATATTCTAAAGAATGAAAAAGAATATATAACAAATGGAAAAATGCACCAATTGCACCATATAGAATGCTTGATTATGCTATAATTTGCCAGGAAAATCCATCACTCAATGAATGGATCAATAATTTTTATTATTAATATCAAGGGTTGGATAGTATAATCAAGAATAATCAGATAAATCAGGGTTTGTCAGTATAATCAGACTCATGGCTAGGCAAAACAAATATATTATAATAATATAAACATATACAATAAATTACAGTATAACTGATAGTAAGCAAAGTTTTTTCCACAGTTTGGTGAGAAAAGTTGGCATCAATTTGATTTATGTCTGATCTTTATGATGATGGCTGAATAAATTAATATAACTCAGTCTTATAAGCATTAATTTTAAGCAGATGTGTTAAGAATTTTGGTTATTGCAGCTTTTTAGGGAGAAATTACATTTTGGGGTAAAAATAAATATATTAATTTTGCAATTATAATTGAATACTTTATAGAGCAAAAATATAAAAAAAATAGATGTTATGGGATTGATAGAGGAGAAGGTTCATTCATCCAAGAGATAGGGGGGAAACTTCCAGCTCGTTTAGGACCTCCAGGATTGTAGCTATGGAAGAACGGGCCACTTACGACTCCTCTGTCTAGTTACTAACAACAGTCATTGGTATCGGGGTAGGGCACAAGTTTAGAGGGAGTCCATCTGTGTATCACACACAAAACAAAGTTTAGTAGCGTTATACTTCAGCAACTGTGTTCACGAAGAGCATCGGGAGAGATGGCACTACTACAGCTAATAAGAAATACAAAAGAGTTCAATACCCATGCACTATGGTAGGGAGAAAATAAAGCCACTTCTGCTACTTCATAAGGCGGCGAGTTGCGAGACGAGACTGCTACTACAAAAGAGTACGAGAATAGCATCGAGACTAGAGGTTTTGAGTGACCGCTACTTGACCACATCATCTCCAGAACGGCTCAGATGGTACACTGACTGCTCGGGCTTCTAAGGGACGCTATCGAACGGACTTAGACATACCACACAATCAGTTCCACCAGTGGGAGAAGCGGTAGTTAAACCAGCCGATAGGTCCAAAGTTCACTGGCAGCCCTGGAATTCCCCCTGAAATATTTTACCTAATAGCAAGATGTTTCCTGAATACTAAAACTAAAGTCTACTCTAACTGTTCGTTGTTGTAAGTACGGGAACAACTCTGCACTGCCCGGAATTTTTTATATTCAAATTTGAAATGTGTGCTGCAATCGAAAATCCTGGTAGTTGTTAAGTGCAGTCTCTAATTAGTTTTGATTGGGAATAAACTTAAAAGCAATATAAATTCCATCGGGAACTGTGTGAACGGAAACAACATAATGACTCAAAGTTCTGTCAGGAAGTGGTGCATGTTTGAAATTATTTTGCAGAAGCTAGACTACCACAAAATTTGTACAAGATGGGTGCCAAAAATGCTTACAGGTCACCATACTGAACAGTGCAATGAGGGCAGCTTTGACGTTTTTGGAGACCTACAACAGTCATAGTAATGCACTACTGGATCGAATCATAACAGGAGACTGTACAGTCCTGATCTTGCTCCAAGTGATGTTCACTAGTTTTCGAAAATGAAGACCTGCCTAGCAACACAGGGTTTTGACAACAATGAGGAGCTCCAGGTATGCATCATTGAGTGGCTGAGATCACAGGCGGCAGAATTCTATGACACAGGAATTTCTAAGCTTGCCCATCACTATGATGTGTCTGAATTTGTATGGTGATTATGTAGTATCTCTTTCACATGTATATTAACAAAATGTTTTTCTTGTTCTTGGTTTTTAAAAAAATTTCCAAAACGTTCCTTACTTTCTGAATAGCCCTCATAGTAACACTTCTCATATTGATCTACTCTCAATTCATATTGTACTCTCTATCTGTAGTTGTAATTTTGTTATCATTTATAAATATATTCTTCTTGATGCCCATCACCTCAAGAATGATGGTGCATTCCTCCCCAAAACCAATAATTTTCCTTCCCCCAAAAAGCATAACTTATGTGTGTGTAAACCTGATAAAAAAGATTTCATCATTATACATTCGTAAAAAGTTTGAATTTTTTGAACTTTTGTAAAATTTTCTGGATTCAAATAGTATGTCTCAAAATAGAGGTACAAGAAATAAATTGAAATAAAGCAGAGTAAATATTATACTGTGAAATGTAACATAGCTGCTAATGGCTGCTTTTTAGAACATGTTCCTGAGTACAATTCCATTCATTTCTCAACAAACAAAGGAAACCTGCATGAAAAACATCAAATATAGTAATATTTGGGTATTCGTTGAAGGCAAATGACTTAACACCACTGAATCGATTATATGTTTCCCACACCATCTGTACTCTGACCTAGTGATGGGCAAATCCAATTCCAAACCTTTAAAAATAGTGAAGTGAACAAAAATTAGCTGCTGAAATGTGCACATATATGCAGCAGACAAGTGGCATTACACAAAATAAACAAAGAAAATATTATATATGACGTGGCAGATCTCCGCAGATTCGAATGTCAAATCCCGTTGAAAATCTTCATTGAAGATGTAGTGGATTCGACTCATCACCAACCATATCAATTGTCAATTCCAATCAATTGCCTCTAGTGTATTCAGTACCTCAGATGACAAATTTTCAAGAGTTGTGTCCTCTGCTAGTGAACACTTTACAAACTGCTCTTCTGGTTTCATGGTCTCTTAGATTTTAATCTGCTCAATGTTCAGCTGTAATATAGTGTATTATCTCACAGGGCTTGGGTGCCTGTCAGCTCGTGCTTCTTGTACAGTAAACTCTCGCCAACTCCTGCGTCCAACAAGAGCAGACGTAACCTAGAAGAGTGTCTGCAGGTATGTGAGGAACCTCTTTTTATTTTATAGAACTAAAGAACTCATAATTTCAGTTATACATTTTTACAAGTGGTGTTTGAAATTTAATGTTCATTTTTCATATAAAAAATACTCATAAATAAAATAAAAATACTTTATAAAAGTTAAACATATAGTTTATATTTATATCTTTGTTATTTCTCTATAATAGAATAATTAATTAGGATTAATTTTTGGATGGTAGAGTGGAGGGAGGAGAATGAATCTGATTGAATATCTCACAACACCTGGGATATGGAAAATCTAAATTTGAATAAAATAGATAAGTTTAATTCAAATTAAATGTTTAACTGCTGTATTTCAAACAAGTTGGATTTCTGATACACAAATATTTTTTTATATTGAGGCTTCTTAGGGATATTCTATCCTTTCATACTCCCATAGTTACTGTTTCTATACCCTACCAGTACTAATAAAAGTATTATATTACTGTACAAATATTCAACTGTTGGTAACCTACAATTTCAACTTTAGGCAGTCAATTCTCTGATTGAATATTGAGTTATTGCTATTATTAACAAAATGTATCAAATGTAGAAAAAGTCTCAAGTATTCATACAGCACTATCTTTTGTTTACTTACTAATACTACTGTTTTTTGTTTCTTCAAAAATAAATTTCTGTTTCTACAATTACTCAAAAACATGAAAAAATATTTCAGAGAAAATTTTACGGTAAACATCCTTTAATTTGGCATTTGCATCTTGAATAAAAATATAATTTAATGAGTTATTATCCACGATCAATCAAGTTTGGAGTGTTCAGATCAGCTCGGCTGTTCTGGTGCTCTCACGAGTGGTCAAGTCTAGTGAACTGCATTAGTTGAGTGTTGTTAATGTCAGAGTAAACCTCAACTAGGCAGCCTTTACTGTGCAGTGTTTCTGGTGCTCTCACGAGTGGTCAAGTCTAGTGAACTGCATTAGTTGAGTGTTGTTAATGTCAGAGTAAACCTCAACTAGGCAGCCTTTACTGTGCAGTGTTCTGGTGCTCTCACGAGTGGTCAAGTCTAGTGAAACTGCATTAGTTGAGTGTTGTTAATGTCAGAGTAAACCTCAACTAGGCAGCTTTTACTGTGCAGTGTTCTGGTGCTCTCACGAGGTGGTCAAGTCTAGTGAACTGCATTAGTTGAGTGTTTGTTAATGTCAGAGTAAAACCTCAACTAGGCAGCCTTTACTGTGCAGTGTTCTGGTGCTCTCACAAGTGGTCAAGTCTAGTGAACTGCATTAGTTGAGTGTTGTTAATGTCAGAGTAAACCTCAACTAGACAGCCTTTACTGTGCAGTGTTCTGGTGCTCTCACAAGTGGTCAAGTCTAGTGAACTGCATTAGTTGAGTGTTGTTAATGTCAGAGTAAACCTCAACTAGGCAGCCTTTACTGTGCAGTGTTCTGGTGCTCTCACAAGTGGTCAAGTCTAGTGAACTGCATTAGTTGAGTGTTGTTAATGTCAGAGTAAACCTCAACTAGGCAGCCTTTACTGTGCAGTGTTCTGGTGCTCTCACGAGTGGTCAAGTCTAGTGAACTGCATTAGTTTGAGTGTTGTTAATGTCAGAGTAAACCCTCAACTATACGAAAAACCACAAGAGAGTGCAGTTGAGGGAGGAGCCTATTTTGCCCGTAACCTTGGAGCGGCCAACGAGAGGCTGAGCGACGTTGCCAAACTTGTTCCCCGCTGTAACCACAAGCCGCGCGAGTCCAGCATTCTTAAAATACTTAACCGTTACGCTCGAAAGAAATGTTAGAGCTGTCTTGAAATTAATTAACATACGTATTACAAAATGTAATTTTACGGTCATTTTTAAAAAAAAGTACATCTCTGTAGCTTATTTCCATGTTGAGTTAAATGGATTGAAATAAAATTATTGTATTATATTACTCATATACGAAGATCGTAGGATTAAAATCTTTAGCCGAAATATAAATTAAAAAGAAAACATAAAAATACCGCAAAAACGTTAATTTTCCGTATTTAACAGTTAGATAATGCCATTATCATTGATATATAATAAGGCATTACATGTGTGCATAGTATAATCATGTTATGTTAAATGGATTTTCAATTTGGTAAGAAAGTTATCAAATACATTTGAAATATATGTTATTTTTCATAAATATTATTCAGTACATAACGATGGGAATTGTTGCCGCAACGGTTTTTGTTACGCACTTTCGGTTCTCATAAATTTATAACCATTTGAAAGCATTTTTCCTACCTGGCTATTAATAGTCTTGAATCTGTGTTATGTAAATTTTTTTTTTTATTACAAGTGGGTGATTTAAATATTTAAACTGGTCATAGTTGAAAAATCATACAGCACAAGTATTTTTTATAATATGAATGCACTTTCTTATAAAATTCTAAAGTAACGGTTTTTCTATAACATCCAATTAAATTTGAACACAGTACATAATAGATGATTCAGACGAGTGAAAATGTGGAGGAAACGGGTGAAATACCTGTAAACAAAAGCCGCACCAGCCAGCAGTGGTGGTAATACCAGACAGATGAGTCATACTATTTCCAAGAAACAGCCCCTTCCTCCTTCCTGTCTCTGACCGTCAGTCAGTGCCTATTGTCGCTTCATCAGTGGCGGTTGAAAAATACTGCATTCTCTTCAATTCCAGTACGCGTATATTATTTTGTGCTGAATTTTACTGTTGATGAACGTTTTCGTGTTTTTAAGTGTTGTTTATTGGTAGCTATTATAAGTGTACCGATTATTTTCTGTGTAGTGTCAATTGTAATATGCTTGTTAATTGTGATTCCTTATTTGGACAAAATGGAGTGTGATGATGTTTGTTCAAGTGCACAGCCATCCGGAAGTAAGAGTGGTAGCGGAAAAACCCTAACATAGTGGAGAACGACGTATTATTTACGTTTACAACTTTTTCAAAAAACTGTCGTTGACAAATTTCCGAGAAACTCTAAACTTTAAGCAAAGTGGTAAACTGTGTGCTGAGGCCTGTGGTGTAAGTGAAAGAACCGTTAACAAAATAAGTAAAGAAGCTAAGCTGGCCGAAGAAGATGGACCTTCATCATCAGAAATTAAGTTTTCAACGCCAGGAAAACAAAGAAGTCGAAAATCAAAAATAACAGGCTTTGACGACTTTGAAAAAGATGTTTTGAGACGAACTGTCCTTTCGTACTACGACAGAGGGGAATTTCCCACATCAAAAAGAATCACGCAGGATCTCAAACAAAAACTTGATTACAACGGATCGGTAACTTCAACAAATAGATTATTAAGGCATGTTGGTTTTCAGGTATAAGAAAACCAATGATGGTAGAAAGTTTTTATTGGAACGAAATGATATTGTAGCGGCTCGTTTAAAATTTTTGAGAACTATGCAAGAGCTATAGAGAATCTGGTGATTGTAGACCCATATATTACCTCGATGAAACATGGGTTAATGAAAAACCATACTCGAAAAATACATATGGCAGGATACGACTGAGTCTGGTGGACTAAAGGTTCCTCTCGGCAAAGGTAGAAGATTAATAATTTGTCATGTCGGTTTCGACAAAAGATGGGTTTTTGCAAGAATGTAAGTGGGTTTTTCGGTCTAAGACATCATCCAGTTCGGACTATCACGATGAAATGAACGCTGAATCGTGTTTAGAAAATGGTTTAAAAAAATTGCTATGCATTTTGGAAGAAAGGCTCGATCATCGTTATGGATAATGCTCCATACCACTCAGTACTCGCCGAGAAAATTCCAAATTCATCGTGGAGAAAGGAAGAGATTCAAAATTGGCTGTCTCGAAAAAAACATACAATACTGTATGAAAGAAACGAAACCAGAACTTATAATGAGGGTTCTCCCATATAAAAACCCAACAAAAAACTTATGAACTCGACGTATTAGCCAATGAAATGGGACATACAGTTGTCAGGCTCCCTCCTTAATCACTGCCAGTACAATCCCATTGAAATGGAATGGGCTCAAGTGAAGGGAGAGGTAGCACGTAATAATAAGACATTTAAAATAAACCGACGTTGAGAAACTTGTTCATGATGCTCTGGACAAAGTGACTAAAGAAGACTGGCAATCAAGAGTTCAGCACGCAGAAGCCTTGCAGCAAGCTGATTTTTGAAAAGGAATGTATCCGCACAAGTGTTGTAGATCAAATAATTATAAACTTAGCAGACAATTCTGACACGAAGTAGCAGTGAGGCAGAAAGTGAAAAATGAAGAAGACTCCGAGGTTTTGGCTACGATGTTGCCGCCTGAGAGCGAATAAATAATATACAAGTGCAAAGGTAAGAATATTATTAAGTCAATCATGCTTTTTAACGTATTTCATTTTAAAATAGTAGGCCTAAAAATTATTTAGTGGAAAATTTGATTATTTCATAATTTAAAAAATATAATTGCTCGATAATTTTAAAATTGATTATCTTGTTATATTGTTTTAATTATTTTTAATCAAGGAACACGTCATGCAGTGTCCAATATAAGCAACATGTATATTAATTTTGTGTGTGTTTAGTAATCGTTTAAAATCACTGAAAAGTTGTATGGAAATAAGCAAGTACTTTTACTCTGACTAACTGACGGGACGATTTGTTTGTTTTAATCGATAGTTCGTTTGTAATAACATTAATAAAACTATACAAGTAATTTAAATATAATATAGCAAAACTGTCAACGCATTTTTAAATATGGTTTTTCAATTATACTGATAAGTTTTAAATGTTCAGTGTCAGTGTTAGTTGTGACAGCGCAGCGGTTTATCAGCCACAATGCGCCAGCCGTGCCGGGCGGCAGCGGCAGTTGTGTGGCAACGTCGCGCAGGCCAGTCCATTCTATTGGTCGCCGCCAACTGCACTCTCTGGTGGTTCCTTGTATAGACAGCCTTTACTGTGCAGTGTTCTGGTGCTCTCACGAGTGGTCAAGTCTAGTGAACTGCATTAGTTGAGTGTTGTTAATGTCAGAGTAAACCTCAACTAGACAGCCTTTACTGTTACAGTGTTCTGGTGCTCTCACGAGTGGTCAAGTCTAGTGAACTGCATTAGTTGAGTGTTGTTAATGTCAGAGTAAACCTCAACTAGACAGCCTTTACTGTACAGTGTTCTGGTGCTCTCACGAGTGGTCAAGTCTAGTGAACTGCATTAGTTGAGTGTTGTTAATGTCAGAGTAAACTCAATAGGCAGCCTTTACTGTGCAGTGTTCTGGTGCTCTCACGAGTGGTCAAGTCTAGTGAACTGCATTAGTTGAGTGTTGTTAATGTCAGAGTAAACCTCAACTAGGCAGCCTTTACTGTTCAGTGTTCACTTCTTATGTCGTTAGCTTGTAGTTTACTGTACTATAGTGTTATTTCTGTACTTTAATGGCAATTCACGTTTTTCTCCATTTATGTTTCAGGCTAAATGGAGTTTTATATTATACATTTAAACATAACAGAGCATGCATAGTTTTTTATCTACCACAGTTTGGTAAAACACCTTTAACTATGAGCCACATAACAAGTCACACATATGTATTCCATGTGTGACACATTCCATTCACAACTATGTTTATTTATTTAATGCTCATAAAAATCCCCAAAGTGTGGGTTTATCAAGAGTCTATTGTATCAATAAAACCCATATCCCTTTTCCATATCTGATATGATTTGTTATTTATATTAAACAATACTGGCTTTACTATCCCAGGAATTGGAGCACCATATCAAGAAATTAAGAGACAAGTTTGGTCGCTTTGAATATCCCCCGTACAAGACCCCTTATGATCCGAAGAACGAGGATGCTCAACTTGCAATGTTACTACCGATGGTAAGTTCCAATTTCTTCTCTTATTTTATAATACATATTAATATTTTGGTATAGTTTACATTTAACTTATAAGAATGTTTTTGAAATGAAATACAATTTTCCTTCTTTTCCATGGAAAACATGATACCACAATTTTGATCCTGTGTCACAGGTTTTCTGTGCCTATCGAGTATAGTTAAGGCTGTGCATATAGCATGTATTTGAAGTATTAAAATATCACACCTCTTTTTTATTGTACTAAAACTTAATTTTATCATAATTATACATTTTATACCACGATTAAAATATAAACTAATATAACTAAGAATGTAACAGATCTTTGAATCAAAATATTGTATACATTATATTCTATCTATGGAAACAAATTAGTTAATATATCATCAAAAGGGTATTTATCCA
>NW_025785449.1:0-21762 GCF_021130785.1 Homalodisca vitripennis
AATTGGCTACTGAAAAAAGATATCTGATAACTGGGGTAACGATGAAAAATAAGTGCTTTAAAAAGTGTTTGGATTTGACGCGTTGTTTCTTGAATGGGGGGGACAGGAAAACGGCCAGGGTGTCCTTTCACTTTCTAAACAGGCCTCCAGTGTAGTACTCCTATAATCTAGATTGTGGTATAAAGTGCAAACCACTCGCACCTTCAGAAACTTAACCTGCACACATCTAGGGCACTTCATTCAAGTAGGCCTTATTGCATACCCAGCGCCTGAGAACCATATTACGGTATATAATATCTATATAGTCCATACTCTACATCTTTTAATATGCATAGTAAAAATATTGTTTTATCCTACCTTAAGGGAGGCGGTAACCCCTATCTTTGTAATGTTAACATAGGTACCATTATCTCAGAAACTAATGGACCAATCAACCTAAATTTTTTTATACAACATATATAGGTATTTAAGCAACTACTGAGTTTTTTTGGTGCTTGTATCTTAAAAAATAAATTTTTTATGATTTTTTTTTTCAAACCCATATTGAAATATCAAACTTGGAATTTAGAATATTTTTTTAGGTACCTAATTATAATAGGAGGCATCTCAAAAAAACTCAGTAGGTGCCAAAATACCTATATAAATGTGTGTAAAAGTTTCAAGTTGATTGTCCAAGTAGTTTCTGAGAAACGTGTAACCTTTGTGTGCAAAAACTGTAAAAAAGTAAATTTGCGGAAATCGCAAAAAACGAATATAATGACCTATTTAGCTATGTTATATAATATTTTTTACCTATATATGATATGTAATTGGTTTTTATAATTAAATGTGATCTTTATATTAATAGAATAGGCTATATATGCTTTTAATATTTAGAATTATCTATATTGGAAAATTTGTATATCAAAAGTAACGCGATGCGGGTTAGGCCTATAGTCATAACGGAGTGAAAGATAATACAAAAAACAAATTAATTAGGCTATATTATTTCAAACATTTTTGAGTTTAGAATACATTTATAAGAGAAATAACAGAGAAAATTATGAAATAGAACTTATACCCAGCCACAAATAGAGTAAACAATAACAAAATTATAGAAAAAAACATGCAATTTATTTACCGTAGCATTAGTGCATTCCTGGATCATATGCAGGCTCCTCTTCAAAATCCTCCTCAATCCTTCTTTTTAAATTCCTGGTTTGTCTCCTTGCTTGTTCTTTGAAAGTCACTTATCGCACAATTTGCTCGTCGCACTCGCTCGTAGTCAAAACTTTTCATTGCGTCAATTGTCCTCTTGCAAGGTTCAATGCCTACTGCTCTAAGCATTTTGCATTTTGCTATGTTGCCATCATTAAAAGTAGAAATAGCATCATAAGCACCAAACTCAAGTGTGTTCAATGTCACAAAATCTTTTTTTGGCACTCTAGACCAGATGACATTATTGATGCTTTCATTGACATTTCTGCGTCTTACCGTGTAAACATTTTCGAAGAAGGTCCAGGATTTGCTAAAGCCTGAAAGATTGGTTTCAAGGCTAACATTATAGCTGAAGGAATGCTGTTTCTTATGAGAATATGGCTCTTTAGTGTGCTTTGCCTTGTTGTATTTACACCATGTATTTTCTCCTGACGGGCAAAGGCCATGCTGAGGATTGTCGTCCGTCGAAAGTTTATGAAAATATATGGCCCAAACCGCTGCCTTCATGTTCTGTAGGTTATCAGTATTTTTTCCTAATAGCATTTCCATAATAGGTTTGCAATTGATCAATTATGTCATCTGTTAGTCTATTCTTTCCACCTAGTTTGCCGCCATCAGAAAGTGTTACGCCTTTTGAGTCTCTTTTTAGTTTCCTTAGCCTAGACCCCATTCTCTTTTGAAATATGGCCTATACACTCCAGTTTCTGTATTTCCACTTCACCATAAGGTTTACTGTCTGCAATAGTTTTTGAAACTATTTGTATCTCCATCACCTAAATACTCTAAGTACCTAACATTATACTTATTTACTGATCGGTGAAAAATAGCTAAGGCTCCAGCTGACTCCATACCTCCGCTCGAGCCTTGATAATTTGCCGAACAAATAGCCTCATGTTGTTGTTTGTCCAAAACAATTACAAAATTTAGATAACACTTCTATGTCCATAACTTTTCCTGTGTCAACACTTGTACAAGTAACAATTCCGTTTAGAGAGCTAAAGCCACGCCGTTGCCAAGTGCCATCAATACCTACTTTTAAGTCGCGTTCGTTCTTACCTAAGGTTTTATTTTCCTCAACAGCCTCATCCACAGCAGTTTTCATGGATTCATCCATTACCTGTTTAGCCTTGTCTTTTAAAAATTTATTATATCGAAACGGTTTTGTTGGAGGTTGCGGAAGATTCATTACGCCACATAACATTTTGCCTGCAGCCATACCTTTCCCGATAGACCTCAGTCCATACACTAGTCTAATATTTACATCAAATAGAGTCTTTTTTTCTAAATTAATATTCCTAGAACTATTAAATTTATGTACATATTTACAATGGCAACAATAAATCTCCATCTCAAAAGCCAGGCCAAAATGTTGAGCAGCACGCACTTGTAAAACCACTTTTCTTGCAATTTTTTACAAAGTGATGAACTAAAAAGTTGATCTGATAAAATTTGCATGTTAATAATTTCATTGTCATAGTTTTCATCACAATTAAACATCTCATACTTATACTATGTTTATTTTCTTTGAAGAGCTTGACTGAGATTGTGTTGACATTTCAGGCCTAGGGGTAGACTCATCTTTTGACATCTCATTAGGGTTAGGACTGGCTGGTTTTTCTTTTCCTACCACCAACTCCTTTACGGGGTTTAGCATAACTACTTTTAACACGAGGCATATTTATACATAAACAATCTTGTTAGCAATAATAAATATAAATTACTAACTAACACTCACTATATCACTTCACAAAGCACCAAAACACTAAGCAAAACAATAAACAAACAGTATAAAGTCAGAAGCAGAACTCAAAGCTGATGAAATAGAAGTTAGTTCAGGCCTGCCAACACAACAAAAGCAAATTATAGCACACAAAAATAAAAGGTCATATGTATAATAGTACATGTGTGAATAAACGCAAGCGCTGTCACAAATTTCTTTCCTGAAACATGATGTAAGCATATTTTAAAACTTTTTTTCTGTAGGTTTACAATTTTCAAATATACATGTATTATATATCATTGTGTGCAGAAAAAGCCGCTTAACATTTTAAAAAAAATAAAAAAAAAAATATTTTTCTGGGGTACCCGCCTCCCCTTAACAATCCAATTATAATGCTAGAACAGCAATAAATTTCTCCCCCTAGGACTTCTTCAGGGTATAACTTGCTGTAATTGGCGAAATATGACGAATCGGGCAAAATAAATTCGATATCCTTACATAATTGGCATTGGTAAACTAAGCTAAGCCATAATACAAAAATAAAATAAAATAAATAAACAACTTCTCTAACCCAGGGAGAAAAACTATTTCCCATTAAAAAAATGTGGTTATACGAGGTTTACTTTTTTTCTGAGCTTACGGGCTTTGCTTAACTAATGTAGTATGTTATACGTGTGTAACTTCCAAGCGATTTAATACTATTACGAGTATGATCAAAAAACCTTGCCGCATTTTTCACACGGGGAGTAGAGAAGTTAGCGGTAGCTAAGTTACGTAGCATGTCTTAAGTGTGCTGAATTTCAACATGATAAACTTACTGGTGATTTGAATTTTTTCATTTAATCAAGAGAAAATGGGGGTAAGTTTTTCATGCAGTAATCCCCAGCCCATCTGTCAGATTGGTGACAAATACAGAGCGGTGGGGCTCGACAACCTGACGTATCCGCTTAATATCCCCCCTCATCCCCCTTCCACCACCCTCGCTATCATTGACTTGCTGGTAATCTATATGCAATATCAGATATTGTTCTCCCGTCGGTACAACTCATCTTATTAAATTTACTTTAGTGTACAGTTTCATTTTTGGATCAAGACTTCTTATAACTGGGTAAAAGAAGGATCTCTCCGTTCTCCAATACGGTTACAGTCGTGTTTTTTACGTTTATTCTGTTTTGTTACTCAGTGGTTTACTAAAGACGGATTCTTGGAATCTGTGACAATTGATTTTCCGGTTCGGCGTACTTAGATCCGGCTATTTTGCGAATACCCGCTGTAACCCGCTACATTGCGCCATTGGCTAAGAGGAATGATATGCTACATGCTACATTTTAAATCCTTTAAACAAATTTTAATAAGTAGCACAACTAATAAAACATATCCAATTTCAAATTACAATACCTGTTCAGACTGTTTATCAGTTGTCTTGCAAATTTTGTCCCAAGACAATTCATTTGTTTCCAAGACAGACATTTTGTTGTATATTGGTTTAAATACAAATCCTTTACATATTAGGATGAATAACCATCGGTCTTCATGGAACAGACAAGACGACAAATTGGTTTCACAACACGCATTGGCTCACAACGAAATATTTAATCATTGAAAGAGATTTATCAAGTACCAGAAAATTGTTTCTAAATTTGAAAATTTAGAACATTAATTTATCAATTAATCACAAAGTGAAAATGTTTACCTTTTGGCTTAAATAAGAGTTGAACTGTTTAAAATTGGTTAAATAACGTAAAACAAAATGTATTATGTATGTACTTAATCCTAATTTAATTATATATGAACATTGAAAAGAAACAACACATTTTTGAAGTATAATTGTAACTTGAGTAGAAAACATTTTGTTAATAATTCGTATTTTTAAATTTAAGGCCATTTAACAAAATTATCATAATATCCTGTGCATTATAGAATTTACAGTATAAATATAAATGTATATTCAGTTTAGAATAATTCAGCTAATATAAAAATATTTAAGACCTTTTTTTTTATTCTTTTGTTGTTTATACACGGTATTTTTATATCCTTTAAGAAAACAAAAACAATATATATAGTTTTAAAAATTTAAAAATGGAAGCATAAAATAGTTTTAACATTTATGGGATTAGTTACGTGTATATGGGGGTATGAAAATAATTATTAGTACAAATAAAATTACGGGGGCAGTGTTCTCATTATGTCTGTTGATTTGAACGTTCGGCAATAGACGCGTCATGTGTGAGTAGTACCAATCATATCTCCTAGGTGTCGCCAGCGTACACTCAGTGTATTGTAGTTCAGTACCGTGTAATATGGGCATGATCTGCCTATGCTTTGTTCTACTGTACCTCCTCTAGAATGTTTCAATATGTTTGAAAATTACTTATTTATTAAATAAATATTTCTTCATAATTTTAGTATTTGGAAGAATTTAGTATTATAAACAAATAATTGCCAACTTGCAATTATATAATATTAATATAACATTTTGCTTTGCCTTTATAGTTTACTTCTTCTTTGTTAATGGAATTATTTACAATTTAATGAAAAGAGTGTAATATGCCGATTGCGGCAATAAATACTAATCTTATTGTGCGTCACAAAGGACATTATTTTAGCATAAACATCTGGTGCTTAGGGTTAAAATTGTAGGCATTGCTTTTGAATTCCTTATAGATCGTACTTTGACAGGTAGTTAACATATATAAGTGGTGCATGTTCTCCAAGTATAAAGTTATATCTAGACAGCCCTCAGACTATTTGTAATTATTGTTAATAATACTGCAGACATTAAGAAGTAACTAGAATGGATTCATAGGGAATAAGTATAAAGTCTGACCCTGAAGTTTATTATTTTTCTAAAAATGAAATAAAAATTTAAAATTCGAATTTTTAAATGAATTGTCCTTCATTTTCTTAGCAGGAAAAAGCAATTGCTATTTAATTGGTTTATATTTATTAAGAAGTAAATAGAATGGATTCGTAGGGAATAAGTATAAAGTGTGACCCTGAAGTTTATTATTTTCTAAAAATGAAATAAAAATTCAAAATTCGAATATTTAAATGAGTTGCCCTTCATTTTCTTAGCAGGAAAAAGCATTTGCTATTTAATTGGTTTTGTAAAGATTTGGTCGTGTCCCATACGATGTGTACAGAACGGAGAGTGTAAAGTTTGACGCAGACAAGTTGTTGGTGGGAGTGCTAACTAACCTCTGATAGGCTGGCTGGGAGAGACGTCACGGTGATATGGTGAGGAGGGGTGTGACGTCACGTTTTGGTGGGGGGGGGGGCAAGAGTAGTGTTACGTCACGGGTATCAGGGTGCGCGGTGACGTCATCCCTTTGCCATCTCTGTTTGCTAACCAAGAGTGGGATTTTCGAAAGGAAGAAAATTTAGTTTTGTTTACTATATAATTGTAGTGTGAACTCGAGTCGCATTTTTATCTAACAGCAGGTAATATTTGGTAGATTGCAAAAGTCAATGCGTATGACAAAGTACATAACACAGAACTTCAATAAATATTATTATAAACACCAGGATACAGGAATTCTTCTTAAAATAGTAAAATGGATATACTCGATCAAATTTTACATGTATTTCAACAGTAATATATGTAAGTACAATAAATGGTGCACAACTTCGATTTCCTCCTGTCTCCCTCGTAATTGTGTAATGATTCTTAACTTAATTCATTTTAACATGTCTGATAAAATAATCATGCTCGTCTTTACAATAATATTTTGATTGCTTGTTTAACTGATATATTATTCCGTTTACTAGTGAATTATCTACAGTGAGTCGGATTTGTTGTATACGAATAATTAGTTTAAAATGGATGACACCAGCTGAGAACTAAAGTAACATCAAATTATACATTTGCTATATGTAGCTAGTTTTTTTCATTTTGGTGCGTAATTTAATATCAATCCTCTTTCCACTAGACTAGACGTATGTAGGCAATGTAGCAGTGGTATTTACACTGTATCTTGTGGAGTTTAGCGTATGTTCAGTTGGGCCTGGAGAGAAGTGAATCAGTTCAAGTAATTAATTCAGTTTGTTGATTATATTCCCGAAGCAATAAAGCACGGACATGAGGTGGACGGAATGTAATCTGCCAGCGTGACGTGGGCCCTGAACTATTCGCCAGACACATTCCTGTATTAATGGTGTGTTCGCAGCTGACCAAAGTAATATCCCAGGCATCTAACCTAATACCACGGAGAATAGTTCTATTCACTGTGTTAACATGTAGACGACAACCGCGTTCACTTCAAGTCAATCTCAATATATCATCCTTCTCTTTCTCTCTCTCTCGAACATGAGATATATTTAACATGTCCAGATATTACTTTAATTGCGTTCTTAGGTGTTAGATTGGGTTAAAATACCTCCCCCCCCGATTGTATCATTATCTCAGAAGAAAGGAAAAGGATTTTGTGGTGAAGCAGTGTTCATAATAAAGGCTCGCTAAATTATTAAAAAAATATATTTTAGCTAAGAGATGTCACCCCCCCGTCAGATAAATTGCTTCCATTTGCTCCACCTCGTGCTGTCAGATTTATTTTTTTTTAGAAGAAGAAAACTCCTTTTTATACATACTTGTAAATAACTACAGTTGAGTAGAACTTTTCGGTTGTCAGAGCAAAGGGTATTGTCATATTACTACTTATGCATTATATGTTTATGCAAATGTTTTTGTATGCCTATCGAGAAAATTGTAACATTTAATTTCCCAACAGTAACAATTATATATCCATCAGTTTTACTGGAAAATAAGGGTGCAACAATTCATTTTATTCCTTTGTCTGCTTTAGATATCGTGAACCCTCAAGTATCCTGGCTACAGTTCACTCTTACAAGTTGCAACCAATTTTCACTTCTTTCTGCGTTTTCTCTGTTTAACTTAAATAGGTATAAGTGTTTGTTAACATGCAATCGTTTCTAGAGTTATTGCACTCTTTGATTGGTTCTTTTCGCTACCTTTAATGTTTTAATTTTACCAAGTAACGCATTCAGTTATTTGTTGGAATCGGCCCAGTTTTTAATTTTTATTTCCAAATTGAGTTCATTTCGCATTTAATATTAATTGTTTTACAAAACCGAAAAGATGGTCTTGTCAATTGTCACGTGTTTGTGACGAAGACCCCTGACCGAGATGAGTACTTAGGTTATCTGTAGAGAGTGACAGTGACACTCAGAAGATAGGAGCGGGGCCGCACGTGTATGTGTATACAGTACCTGAGCACAATGGCCCCCTATATTTAGCGAGCCCCTGGTCCTCACTGGCTGCCCCTGGCAGTAGCTTGCTAGCTAGCCCCCGACATGCTGCGTCCTGCCAGGTCTTCTGGCATCGAGACCAATGGTATGTCAATCAATTTGTAATAGTTATTACTTACACTGTTTCCATATACTTGACTGGTTCTCATTGGTAGCAATGGATTCAGGTCGATATTTACATTTTATACAAATTCTCATTATGTCAGTTTTGTTTGAAAATTATCCAATCATTTTTATATGTAGATAGTGAACACCGTACACTACTATATAACTAAAATCTTATGATAAAAAGGCGTTATTATTGTTTTAAAACTATGGTTTATTGGATTTTTATCTGTGATCATATCACTAAGTGTTGATATTTCTACGTTATCGGTTTGAACGTTGTTTTTTCTATAGTGATGAAAGCAATATAGCTTTATTGTACAAAAGTGCATTGTAAACATTAACTTTCTGAGCAACAACACAATACTACTCATTGAATATTTCTTCAATTATTGATATGTAATAGCTAGGGCCTATAGAATCTAAAAAGTGTGTTAACCCCTTTAGGAGTGATACTAATTCAGTAATACTAATTAGTTCATTTACGAGATATTTTGTTTCGTGATGTTTTTTCTGGATTGAATTAATATACGAATACTTTTTGCGTTTTTATTTCCTTGTTATATTTGCAACTGTCCATGTATTTTCTCCGTGAGTATTTGGTTCTTTTTTTATATACGGTATACAAATAAGAACCCATTATTTTTACCGGTTGAAGTATCTTTGAATCTTTACTTCCATGTTTCTTTTGTGAATAATAGGTGTTGACTCTGCAAACATGTAATAAACCTAATCGAAAAGTCATAATCGTTATTGAGATGAAATTGATGTTTCGGGTGGCGTGTGCACAGCACTCCGTTGTGTTAGCGAACCGTAATCGTGGACATGTGATATGTTCTTTGTATTACAGTGTCAGGATAATCGAGTTAGTTTGTTTCGCGCGTTCAAGTAATCTTTTAAGTAAATAGATCTTCTCCATTACTCTTCGTCACGTCATGAGAGTTTCTTACGTTAAAGATAGAGTTTTCTCGTTACTGAAAAGAAATGTGTCTAGAGGAAATTACAAAAAAAAAGTAATTGGCTCCAAAAAGGTGATAAAAATAATATAAAAAACCATTTTGATAAGGAATAGTTGTGAAACAACTGTATTATTGTGATTTGTCCTAGGCAAGATAAAGGATAAAGGTGGGAATGTAATATGAGTTTTTATTTGATGAAGTTTCTTATGCGAAGTTTTAGAATAACATATTATTTGTTCTTCGTAGGATTCTCCCTATTTTTATCACTCTTATGGCGCAATATCCCCGAAGGTTTTCGAGTGTTATTTTTTCGCCCATTACGCAAAATAAAAATATGTTTATTTTCACGAAAATTTAATTTTGCCGGACATCCTGTACAAGCAAATCACAAAATATTTAACTTAAAAAACAGCAATATAATTTATTTAGGGAACAAGTGTTAAAAAGTATACGCTAAATATAACCGGAATATTAGATTGAATAGTTGTAGTGTATTTAGTGTGAGAAGTTACTAAGTTGGTAGGTATCCATAGTGATATTTAATGTCTGCACCAGTGATGTTGGCAGTATGTATGTCAGGCGATGTAACATACGATGTGGTCTAAAAGAATAAAGAATGCTTCATAGGCTGCTCTCCTGTGACGTCCACATCACGCCACTACAACCCTACAACCAACGGTCCAAGCTGGCCAGCCAGCAGGTCCACCCAGAGTCCACCACCAGACAACCGTCATGTTAACCTCCGCGTCCCGTCCGTTCCTTTACGAGCGGTCCTAGAGCAATGTTTACTCTAAATGTGTAGTTTAATTATTCTTCCCGACCCATAGAGAGTACAGTGTCGACCCGCATACATTACAGTGGCGACGAGGAAAACAACTGCAACAGTGGAACGTCGCCTTACAGTGGCGACGAGGAAAACAACTGCAACAGTGGAACGTCGCTTACAGTGGCGACGAGTAAAAAACAACTGCAACAGTGAATTACAGTGATTTAGTGCGGAAGGGCAACAAGCGTAATGAACACGTGGCAAATAACCACCGCGAATGTGCAAGGACATTCCGGACATTTTCCAACGGTCGGGAGTAGTAGTAAGGTACGCCGATCGATATAAAACTATTCTTGGTGTAAGCAGCGCACAAGCTGATTTTAATCGTTTGCAATTAATGCCGTTAGACGATTATTTTTACCGGGGACATTTTAAACAGTTATTACGGAGTGATACAAGAAAACAAAATGGCAACTATCGGGTCTATGGGTTATTTTGATAGTGCGGAAGAATCGTGGCAGTCTTATATAGAGAGATTTGAGTTTTTTATTGATTGTAATGATATCGATAATTCAAAGAAACTAAGCACTTTGTTGACAGTTATGGGTGTAAGGACCTATACGTTACTGACTAGAAAGACTATAATTACACCAAGACAAACCGTGTCTGACAAGTCGTACAAGGAAATTGTGGACACTATAGCGAATCATTCTGCATCCCAAGCCTTCTTTTATCACGGAAAGATTTAAATTTAGTAGGCGGAATCAATTGGATCATGAAACGGTTAGCGATTATATTGTGCATTTAAAACAGTTATCTAAGTATTGTGAATTTGGTGATAAATTTGCCAGACTACTTAAGGGCAGCGACGTAACTAGGTTTATTCAGCACCCGGGGCAAACACCTATTTTGGCGCCCCTCCCCCCCACCAATTGAACTGAAACTAATTCCTTATAACTCCTCTTAAAAAGTGTGGTGTGTCCATCGGTACCGGGTACGCTACATTAATACTATCTTGAATCTTGATCTTAAAATACTCAACCTCAAGTTCAAAGTATATAGGCCTAAATATATTTGGTAAATAATAGAATACGTATTTTCAAAAACAAATAGTTTATTTCAAAACAACACCATTTATACTAAAACACTTATGATAGTAAATTATGTAAAATATTGATTTAAACATTTAATTGTTCTTAGAATTTAACTTTTCGGGCTTTTCTTGCAGCAAATGTACTGACAATCTCACTGAAGCATAGTTTTGAGGCTACCTGGTGCTCAATGGAAATAATCCCTAGGTTTGTCAGCCTCTGTTGCCCTGTCAAATTCCGTAAATAATTTTTTATTATTTTAAGTTTACCTAAAACTCTCTTTCATTCGAAGCCACTGAAACCGGAATTGTCAAGAAGATCCGTAAGGCAGTCATTATGTTTGGATATACATCCTCCATTTTGTTCACACACAAAAATTTCAGAAGATCAATCGAATTGGCTGTTTGGATATTTGGTACTAAATCCAAACCATGGTATTTGAAACTTTCCACTTCAGTTGCCAATTCGTCTTTGTCCAAGTCTTCTTTTATATTTGGAGGCTAATTCAATTGCTTTAGCCTTTAGGTCATCCCACACTCATTGTTCCAAAGCTAGCTCCGTTGAGAAAACCAAAACAAATGATTTATGTTTTGAATAGAGTTTGAATCTTTCTCTGAGTTTCACAAAGAATGCGATCGACGATTTCTAATAGCTGCTGTTGAAATTTCTTCTCTTCTGAGAATATCAGGTGCTTCATCTTCGGCATTCCTCATCAAACATGCGCTTTTTTCTTTCTCTTTCGAACTACTTTGAAATGAGGATCAAGGCCCAAGATTTGTTGCCCATTTTTCTTTGGCTTCTTTCATTGCAGCGTTTGAATAGTTTGCCCTTTCCGAGTCTAGTTCAGAGATCAATCGACTGATGTGTTTGGCCGATCTATGTATGGTGATATTCTCCACTTGTAGGAGCTTGTTCACAATGTCAATGCGGGTCAATTGCTTGTACCAAAAACAGGAGAGAACTATAAACTCAAACTGCTTGACATTTTTCAAAAGATTAGCTGCTTCAGTTTTTTGTTTTTCATCTGAGGTAGTTAGGCTGGTTTCTGAGGTCATTTAAAAAGCATTTATAATTTTACCTAGATGCTTGTATATATTAACTTGTACAGCTTCCCTCTTAGTCGACCATCTGGTGTTACTTTGTAGTTTTAGAGATAGAGGGACATGTTTTAATAAAACCTCCCATCTATTGGTCGAGGAAGCAAAAAAAATTGTACAAGCAGTTAAGAGTTCCAAAGTATGACTGTACCTCCCCTGACATACTAGCAGCATTTTGCCACCTACTAAATTTAAGGGAATGAGCCGGCGCAAGGCACAAAATAAGCCAGGTTGTTTTCGGCAAGAATCCTAGATTGGACGCCTTTGTATTTTGCCAGCCATATTCGAACCATTGTCATAGCACTGGCCCCGGCAAGTTTCTTCAAATCTAAGCCATCTTTTTTGATTTTCTCTGAAATTTCTTGCGAAAGACCCAATCCAGTTTTTTCACCAACTTTTACAAATAGAACAATAAAACTCTCCACTACCTCCGGACCCTGTTCGGTTGATTTTCACATAACGAAGGACTTGAGACCATTTGGCTCCAAATGACTTACGTCGGGAGTACAGTCAAACATAATTGAAAAGTATTTTTGAAGCCTTGATGTCACAAAATATGTTTTCTCTGACTTTTCCTGCAATAATGTCTAAAAATTCATTCTGGATGAGAGCGGCGAAAAAAAAGTAACTGACTTGGCCTTTTTTTATGGCGAAGAATGTTGCTCTTTCAGAGGTGCATTGGTAATGAGATACTAGTTCAATAGTGTTCAAAAAACCTACCGCATCTAGGGTCACTGAAATCCAGGTTTTCATTGGAGCCTCGTAATGGGCTGCCATCTTTTGCTAGGTGTAAAGATTACATCAATGATAGCATACAAAACACCCTTCCAGTGTGCCTCTTCAAGTGCATATCATGTCTTGTAGTTCTTTTGTCAATGCCCAGAACGTTTACTTAAACTAGATTCTAAATTTTTTCCAAGCACAAAAGCACTGTTTTGTGATTTAAGGAGTTCTCATGCTCAGGAATCCGTTCACTCAATTTCTTCCACTGAGTGAACCCTTCATCTTTGGCTAAAGCAGAAATCTTATGTGGATGTTGATGTTTCAGTGTGCGAAAAAAAGTTTGCATGGGATACAATACAAGGAATTGTTTGATTTGCTATAGACTAGCCATGTTCGATGTACTTTTAAGCCATTAGGCATAATTTTTGTAAACCACTCTTTAGTCAACTGTCTCCCATCTCTTAAAGTATTGTTTAATATCAGGTTCTATTTTCCCTTCATTCAATAATCTCGATACGAGAAAAACATCTGTCTGCATCCGAAATGGTATTAGGCCACTTCCCCGGATCTTTTTAGATCAATAGATTTAGTAGACTCACCATGGGTTGGATCAGTTGTCAAACTCGTAGACGTACCATTATTATACTTTTGCTCCGGTTGAAACATCTCGATCTCTTCACCCTCGACGTCATCCTGGGTGACCGTTGGTACAACTGGAGAGTTCTTCCAGCTGAAGATTTTCCGTACCAAGATTAGCATTAGTTGAAAACAACGTCTTGGACTGCATCAGCTGATGACCCTCCATCTTCAAAAGTCGTACTTGTACTACAGCTGATTTCATCTGAAAAAATAAAAAATTCGAGTTACCTTCATTCGATAAAATAATATTATTGGTATATTTGTCAATTTGTGGTAGAACTCTTAGCTGTTTAAATTGTGCCGTATTTATCTAAAAGCAATAAGTTTAACGCTAAATTAAAACAATACTGGCCGACAAAGCATCTCCTACTATACTATTTTTTTTAAATAAATTATGACGTTTCTTAGTTCTTGGTTAAAGCGAAATGTCGTCCTTCAAGTGTGGACGATGACTAGATTTGCTGCTTGTTAGCGTTTCTAAGAAATAGCTTAAGAAGAAGAAAGCTTAAAACCCTGTGTTCAATTATATATTTTTTTAAACACAGATTCATATCAATAGTACGCTGCTACAGTTACAGAAAAGTTAATTAATGATATATTTTTAAGGTTTCAATAAGTTAAATCATTAATCTGTAATTAGTTTAATAAATACAAAGTAACAAAGTACTGTATATCTATCTTTACCTACCTTTACTGTTTGTTTCATTTAGCCATGATGATAGAAGAGACGAGGATTGATGTGCTTCTTTTTTTCTCTCTTTAGCTCTTTTGCGATTTTCCCGCACCAGACAGTTTTTTCGACATGACTAATATATTCACAAACACGAAAATAATAATTGCTAGTAACAACTCAAAGAAACAGCTCCGCAACCACTTTACGTGAACCGAACCACTGATGATGTATATAATGAAGTAGAAGTATGAACTATTGTCCAACAAATAGTAGTGCACAACTGCACAACATACGCAGTTAGTCTGTTAGTCAAGGTCAGGCCAGCGAGCATCGATGTGTTGTGTTTGTGGCAATGTGGCATGTGTGGTGCGGTGAGAGGGATGGGGGAGCTGCGGGTGGGAGCCGGGAGGGGAAGGAAGTGTCCTGACGCCGCGCCGTCCTAGTGAGTTCATTCCACAGATAACACAGTGTGCCCATACTCGTTCTGTACAAGTTCATGCAGACCGTAAACATGATTCGTAAATAGTCAGATAGCATTCATACATTTCACTTTGCATTTTCTTAGACTTAAATCAAATAAAAATAATAAATTATAATGATTTTCTTTTGCAACACACCTCGCATTAAAAAAATATTTTCAACAATTTTTATTAGAAAAATCTGTGGCCGTGTTGGCGCCCCCCCAACAACTTGCGCCCGGGGCACATGCCCCGCGTGCCCCCCCCCTAGTTACGTCGCTGCTTAAGGGACAGATTAGTCGCGGGGTCTGTGAGACCAACAGATACAGATACTATAAAAAAAGACGTCTCGGGGGAGGAGAACCTCACTTATGAAAAAGCCGTGCAACACTAGCTACTGCAATGGAATTTTGCTGAGAAGGGGGCGGCCCAGATGACAACTGCAGGAGGACGTATTCACCGGATGCAGAGCAGCGGATCGATACCGAAAAGGACACAGGCGGCGAGCATCGCAGCGAGGACGGTCATCGGACGGCGGGAAGGCGCTGGGAGACATCACCTGCTATTGTTGCGGCAAAGCGAGGATCACACACAGCATGCGCAATGTCGGTTTCGTGAGTACACGTGTAACCATTGTAAAAAGAAGGGACACCTTGAAAGAGTTTGTAGATCGAAAAATTATGTTAACAAACCTAATGAGAACAAACCAAATGTTTTTATACAAATAGGTCTAAGAGGAGCTTTCAGCTAAAGGGAACCATTTTTTACAGCAATAAAAAGCAATATGTTTAATAAAGGTAGGCAACACCTCTATGTAGAGGAAAGTAAAGAATCAGCAGAGTCCCGGTTCAGATAATCACTGGAAACATAAAAGACAATGACGATGTGTATGACATTTCCAATCTATTTACGGTTAAAGAAATAGAAACTAAGATTACATAAAATTGAGCCAATAACGGTACAGTTATTAGTGGAAAGTAAGGAAATTGTATTTGAAGTCGATAGTGGAGCTTGTGTTTCAGTTTATGTCAGAAAAAGATTGTAAAGACTAAGTTAGGAAATATAAACCATGTATCCCAACTAGCTTAGTATTAAGTTTCATATACACATGAAAAGATCAGGCCTTTAGTGTAAGGTTATGGTCGATGTACAACATAAAGGTAAAGAGAAACAATTAGCTTTATACAACGTAGCCTAATGGGGCTAATCCCTTGTTAGGGCGTGATTGGATGCAAGCATTAGATTTAACAGTTAGAGTGCCTAGTAATGTAAACAATGTACAGTCCAGCCGAGATTCGCACGAGCATTGGTGGGGGTTGTGCCAACCTGCAGGCAGGCGGCAGCGCGGCAGACGCATGCACGCCTGTCAGTTGGAAGCCACAACACACCTGTAGAGGTAAACAAACAAAACATCTGTCAATTCCGTCTGTTGTCAAACAACAACAAACAAGTAAGAATTACTGTAACAATGAGTTTCCAAATGTATTTTACGGATAAGTTGGGATGTTTTTCAAGGGTGCACACCAGTTAAATTAAAGTTAAAAGAAAATGTAGTACCAAAATACTTTAAACCTAGGACGTTACCTTTTACACTTAAAGAAAAAGTAGAAGCCGAGCTGACTAGACTAGGAACAAGAGAACGTTATTTCACCAGTAGATACCAGTGAATGGGGGACTCCCATTGTACCAATTATTAAGGCTAATGGGAAAATAAGAATTTGTGGGGATTATAAAATAACTGTAAAATCCTTTCTTGGAGGTAGACCGACACCCGTTACCGAAATTGAAGAAATATTTGCCAGCCTACAAAACGGAGAAAAATTCTCTAAAAATAGATTTATACTTCAGCTTATCAGCAGCTTAAACTAGATGTAGATAGTCAAACGTATTGTACAATTAGCACACCACAAAGGATTGTATGCTTACAATCGCCTATGTTTTGGTATCAGTTCAGCACCGGGAATATTCCAGAGAATAATAGAACGAACATTACAAGGTATCGCCGGGGGTAACTGTATTTTTAGATGACATTCTAGTAACAGGTAACAAACAATGAGGAACACATGCATAGACTTAGACTAGTGTGTCAAAGACTTGAAGACAATGGGTTCACAGTGAGCAAGAACAAATGTAAATTTTTCTGTGACAGTTTAGAATATTTAGGTTTTGTTATCAGTAAACAAGGGTTGCATACCGCACCTAGTAAGGTTGAAGCAATTGTCAAGGCACCTGAACCTCAAAATGTTGACACAGCTTAAAGCCTTCCTTGGTTACTTTGTTAATTACTATTCACGTTTTCAGTTCCTAGGATATCCACACTTATTTTAAAAACCCCAATGTATCCAGTTAGTTAAAGAAAAGGATAACCGAGATTTTGTATTTAATTTAGACAATCGTAAGAAAGGGCTAACTAACAAGAGATTAAAGGCCAACAATGTGATTAATCTCATGCTCGAAGTTATGTAAGGCTGCATTATCGAATCCTGCATTACCACTAGTGTGACCAGCCAGTTGAAGTGCCAGTTCCCATTATGGCAATTGCATCAGTTTTAGAGTCAGAAAAAAAAAGAATATCAAATACAAAAGACTGGTACAGAAAGACCTATATCATGTCGAGCAAGTAGAGTGTTAAATAGCCGCTGAGAAAAGTAAACATATTCACAAATAGATAAAAGGAAGGCCATTTAAGCATTTGCGTAATTTGGGTGTTAAGAAAGTATTAGTACAATATATTCTATATTGGTACACGAGTTATTTTGTTAACGAGACCTGATCATTATCAGCCTTTAGTGGCTATTATTATGACCAACACGAGAATAGGGTCGCTTACTGCTGCTTTCGCAGCCCAGCTAGAGTTACAAACGCGATAACGCTGTTGTATATATTAAACGTAGGTTTCCAATATGAGAGATATGTGTCATGTTAAGTCCCAATAACCATCTGGGCAAATGCCGATTGGTTTAATCTAGACTTGTACACCTGTAAAACATATGTGAGATTAAAGATGAAAATACTACGGAAGTGATGACCTTAATATCTATAGTTGTCATAAGGAACCTATGTTGCAGGTCGTTTTTTAGCTGAAATATGCAAGTCATACCATATCAAGCTATGATAGAACATAAAAATGAGAATCGTAAAGTGGTAAGATAGTGAAAATTCAAAAAGGCTAATATTCCTAATGTAGAATTAGGTTGGCCCAATTGTACAGCTGAACCAGATCTAAAGCCATTTGAAACTTAGAACAGTCGGAATTAACCTTGGACTAAGAAAGCCGCCCGAGACCGGAAGCAGGCCAAGGAATCCTAATGTGGGGGTACAGGAGGTGGGTAAAATCACCTAAGAAAGAGTTTTCCAGAATAAAACATTCTGTAATCGAATTGCATTGACTTCACACATAGGTATCAATGTTGTACGCATGAAGGCATTAGCGCCGTGCATATGGTAATGGTGGCCTAGAATATTCGACCGGCGACAATAAAGATCACAACTAGCGCTACACAACCACAAAGCAAGAGCTGTGACAGTAGCCCTGTTTGGAGGGGGGGGGGGGGGGGTGAGGGGCGGGGGGCAGGACGGGATGTGGGTGGGGGGGGGGGGCGGGGTGGTTGGGGGTTTTGGAACAAGCATAGGAACGAAGCAAAAAGCCCAAGGCTTTCTCCCTGCATCATGCTTGGGAAATGGATTCCCGGAACGAGTTTTGGTCTCCGAATATCGATATTGATTTATATTTGGACCTTTTCATAGTCCATGAGTTTATTTTTGGTGGTAAAAAGATGCGGTTACTCCTAAGTGGCCAGAGGTGATGTTGCCCGTGGCCATTGCTTTCAACGGCAAGCTGTTTCAACAAACGATTTGATGAAATTTAAAGGGAATTTATTTAGGTTAGGTAATCGGTATATTGAACGACACACATGAGTGTCCGACAACGGACCACCTTTTTTTTTTTTTATGATCCAGTCCAAGAGTTTTTAAAAAGAATTTTTGATGACTCCAAAAGACAATGGTATCAAAACTACACACAACCCCGAAATCCATGCGCAATAAATTTAGCTCGGATCATTCAGTTTAATAAAAAAGTTTTTCCCACCTCACTCATACCACCCAGAAAAAAACCCAAATGGTTTGGCAGAACGGTCCCCCATCAGAACTATTACAAAATTAAATTGAAAACACAGCTCTTCTTCTATGAATATCCCAAAGGAATTTAGATATTCGCTTTGAGCAGGTAACATCCTGTTTCACTTATAGAAAATCACACGTGCATTCCCCCTAACACTACGCTAAATCTCTACCGATCGCCAGCTCAACTTAATGTTTGGGCAGATCCGCCTACAAAGTCCTAGGTTATGTATATTTTAATCGCGCACCAAATGTATAAAAAGGCAATAATGTCAGGATAATCAAGAAAAAAACATAATCTCAAAACGATCGAACTAACAACGATATGTTAAACAAATATAGGTGGTAGTTTAAAAACTAGACAGTTTAGTAGCTAATTGGACAACCCAATATCATAGCCAGAGATTACAGAGGTAGAAATAAGTTCGGGAATACCAGGTGTCGGTAGTTTTCACTCAGATATAATGGAACCAGTCACGTAATTTAGTTGAACTGAATACGGGGCATTCGAAAAGACGGAACGGAGTCTCAGATGATGGATGCTACCGCCTATGTCTACGGGTCCGATCCATATCGCTGAGCACCAGCGTTCTTTGTGAGCCTTCCGGGGGCGGACGACTTAATTTGGCACGGTGGAAAACGAGCATAGTCGACCAACAGTATGAGTCCAGGATTTTTAACAGTGGAATGTCCGCGAAATTGTATCTGAGTTGACCTGTAAAACAATAGCACTAGACTCCCAGGAAAAACGCCAAGCGTGGCAACAGTAGGAGCGCACACAGCAGGAAACGATCGATAATACAGTCCGCGGGACAGGAAGCGCGTTTTGACCTAGGGGCGTTGAGGGCGAGCGGGCCAAGGGTCGCCAGTACTTCCGCTTTTTATTATAGCAACGACCTTGCCCCCCCTCTCCGCGAAACCATAGCATACCATAAAGATTAATAAAAACCAGTACTCTGAAAATGTAGGCAGGCCAACCAATACAAACAGAAAACGCTCAGTGGGCAAAGCCCCTAGCCCCACGCTACAAAGTTGTAAATCAATAACAGTTTATTCCAGCAGCGTTTTCAAAACTCCAAACAAATGAGATCACCTGTTAGAACGATACCCAAAAAAAACAATAACTAAGGGAATCGTAAAAACCCTTGTTAGGTCAAAATCTGCAGTCTAGACGGGACTATGATTAAAGTACAAAAAGACCAAGATTGTGACTTGTAATATAATATAAGCTATTTGGTAATGTTAAGCATTTTATTAAGTTACTGATTTGGTTAAATTGTGTTCATTCACATGTGTTATTAGAATATGCTATATTCCTGATTATATTATTTTTTATTGGTTTTGGAATTATGAAGTGTTTGTGATTTGTGTTAAATGACTTTATACATTTGAGCTTTGTAATTTTGTATCTCTAAATAATCTCTAATCTTAATACTTACAAAAATAATAAGACGTATAGAATGTCAATTTTCTATTATTCATTGTTAATTTGGATTTAAAATTGGAGAAGATTTGTTAAAAACCAAATTAGCTAATTGATAAATTTCTGTAAAAATTGTATGGGGACTTATGTATTTAAGGGGGAGGATTTGTAGTGTTATTTAGTGTGAGAGCACGTACCTAAGTTTGGAAGGTTTATCTCATAGTGATATTTAAATGTCTGCACGCCAGGTGATGTTTGGCAGTATGTAATTGTCAGGCGATGTAACCATACCGGATGTTTGGCGGTCTAACAAAGTAATAAAGAATGGGCTCATTATGGCTGACTCTGCCTAGTGACCGTCCACATAGTCACGCCGAACTAACACTTCTACATACCAACGGGTTCCAACAGCTGGCCAGCCCAAGCGAAGACTGTCCTACCCAGAGTCACCCAGCCACCGAGTGACCACGCTAGCGGTCATGTAACCTCGCGCGTTCCCGTCCGTTCGCTTTTACGAGTCCTGGTACCTAGAGACAGAATTGATTACTCCACTACAATGTAGTAGTTTTCTATTATTCCCTTCCCGGACTAATACCATAGAGAGTAACAGTGTCGACCCGCATACATTGACACAATAGATAACAGAGATTAAATTAAACATTGTTCACACAAAATAAAATAACATGAAGAAAATAAATATTTAAAAACATATTGATAAACCCCCATATAACACTTCAATATGAAGAAAATGTAAAATATCCTAAATTGAATAGAAAGGGTTTTTAAATCTAAGACGGAGACCTTTTATTTTAATTCAAATATTATCAATTACACACGATATCCCGTGTAAATTGATTAATTTTTATTTTTCAACTGTTTTTATTGTAATGGAGGTGGATCAAGTAGATTATTAAGTGAACTGCAAAATACATTTAGTATAGTAAACGGTAATGCTCATGATTCTGGCTTTGGTGGAACTGTATACGGTTCTAACGTAACAAACACAGCCCGGGTAAACTATTAACAAGGCACACACAAACTATCGTAAAATATTTACCAACTATCGCCATACATTCCGTTTTTTTTTTTTCCATCTCCAGCAAGGGGACACTCCGATCCCTTGCTACCATCTTTTTAATGTCTATGGGCTCCTGACACTATGGGCCATTATTTAATTATTAATAAAAAAACAATCGCGAGACGACGTAAAGTGGGAGGTTGGTAATGCAAGTTTATAATACACAAGAACAAGGTATTGTGAACCGACATAATCTGCTTAAAGAAAGCTACTTAAATGACAAACTCGTGGATCCTTCATATCAATATTGTCCCACTTTCATATTTGTAATAAACGTATTTTCCTATTTTAATAAAATTTTCGAGCTGTACTCCTCCTATCCACGTCACAGATTCGCATAATGTCACCCAAGTCGTCATTATTGGGGGTGTGCCGGCTAGGCAGGTTGTTGTCTAAACTCCCAGGCAGTACGTATAGTTATTGAAAGTGGGTAAATATTATCCGGT
>NW_025785450.1:0-19403 GCF_021130785.1 Homalodisca vitripennis
CCGACGGGCCGAATATGATAACTCTTGGACTTCAGTAGTAGTATAATTTTCATACCAAACTTATATAATATAACAAATGTACTGACTTATTAGCAGGTGCCTGTGCACCTGTAGCACCTCCCGTGTGCACACCAGTGATCTTAAGTTTAATTATTGTACACAGACACACTTATTTTTACCAGTCGGCTTATTATAAAAAAGGTAAGTAACAATAAGAAAGAGAAATTATAATAAATTTGACTTTTTTATCTACAGATCTATCCTCAAATATACCTTTATTTCTTCTAATTCATTGGGTTAATTGCAATGCTGTTCATAAAATAAAATGTACGTGGTTCTAAAGCTTATTGAGGGTAGCAGCTCATAACCTAGCTGCAAAGATTGGTGTTTGATATACTGTACACAAAGCAGTTGTGCCTATGCTTCATTGTCTGAAAACTTTTAATCTGTCCCTTCAATTACATTATTTTCAATGCTTCTTCAGGAACTGTGATAAGCCGTCACTTTGTACTGGAAGTTTGTTTTGTCACCCTTGTATCTAATAGATAATCACTTACATAAGTGAAATGCAACGGAGTTCCTTCATCCCTTTATTTTCCCTACAGAGTAGTATAAATAACCTATCAATCTCCTAAGTAAGTTCTTAGTGTGATGGAATGTACACAAGTTCGAGTTAAATAGAGAATATGAGTCAAGCTATATGGAAGAGCTTGAAAAAGTTACTACAGACTAAAAAAAAAGAGTTGCTTGAAAGAGTTACTACTAGATAAATTCCTTCTGTTACTGAGATGGTGAAAGATTTATTAGCCAAATTATTATAAACAAAATATGATAGTACTGTTATCTCAGCAGATTTAACTAATGAAGCTCAGTTTTACAGGGACATTCAGTATCTGTATCTCTCATTCTTTAAATATCTAAAGACTTCTGTGGAGGAGATTCTGGTAATCTGAAACTTGACATTTCATTTAGTTTGAGAAAACGCAGTTTCAATATCTTTCACAAATTTTATTTTTAATCTTGTTGTTAATTTTAATGAAAATGTATATTCCTGTTTTGTCACACACATGGAGTTACCTTATTTCCTCTGGAACAAGATGTTAAATGCACTTAAACATAAACCTGTCTTCTAAAGTGGTTTTCTAAATGACAAAATATTCAAGATGGTTGTCTCCTGTGAGTTCCCATAGCATAGCCAACCACAAGGAGTGATAGTGGGTGTTTATCTCACCTTGGCAAGCAGCCTTGCCACCTTGGAAGAAGGGAAAGCTTGTTTCTGTTTCAGCTTCTACCAGTCCAAAGTGGTCAGGGGAATGTTTGGATTATGTGTTTAGAGATGATTATGTTTAAGAAACACCCATTCCGACACAACAACCATCTTCTGAGAGAACTAAATTTATTGATAAACATCCTTTTATCACAGTTTTCTTTATTTTTAATATCTTTCAATTTCTTCAATATTCTTGATATTTGTGGTTAAATATGTGCAAATCCCTGACATCAAATGAGTTTTTCTAGATATATGACATCATTTTATGACTCAGTGATATTCTAGAAGTAGATATAAACCTAAACAGAGGCACATTTCTTGTGATAGATGTTTCATACATGTTCAGCTTTTAAACGTCAACCATTATTTGATTTTAACATTAGTATCCTGTTCTAACCAAATTGAGAGTCATATTGTTTGGGTTCAAACACCATAATGAAAACAATAGAAAACAACTAACTACTAAGTAATTTCATTTGGAATATACAGTGGGACAGACCACTTCATTGTCAACAGAATATGTTAACTAAGAGAAAGACCAAAAAGTTATTGAATCATCAGGAAGGATGAACTCTGATTTCTTTGGAATTCTGAATCAGAGCTATGTATTTACAATCAAATTAATCACATCTCAAAAGAGGAATATTTATAACAATTATTCACCTAAAAGCTTGGTGAGTTAACATCCTAGATCTGGCTTGTTAATAGCTATCCATTTTTTAAATTAATTTAAAAATAGCAAAAATTATGTTGCACTTTATATCCAGGCAACCTGATATAGTTTTCTAGTACATGACTTGATCGAAGTATGTTATTTAGCAAATGACTAAGCTCCCTGTGGAGAAGGACCTAGACCTCAGTGGCACCCACTTAGCTGAGACAGCAATTGTTTTTCTATCTCCCTCCTCCAGTGTGGTAAGGTTACCTACAAGGTTACCTTCCGCCCCTTTATTCATTCATTTCATTCATCCCTTCTCTTTGAAAGCTGTATGAAAACCTGAAGTTGTAAGAAAGAAACTATGACCAAGATTTATATCTATTAACAACATTAACAATAATGAGATGGTGCTGAGACAATTCTCATGTTGATATTCAGTACTCAGTGCTCTGATGAAACTATGCACATCTCACCCCTCATTGCATTAGTGCATGATCCTATGTACGAAAAGACAAGACAAATGAGTATGTAATGCTATATAAAGTTGCCCTATAACCTGATATAATCTGCAAAAGAAGCAATATATATGATTGTAACAAAAGTAATGCAAAAAGCTGCAAAAAAACTTGAGTATTGACAGAGAGATCAGTTAGTGAACAATAAATCTTTGAGAAAGTTATAACCTGAAATATTTTATTCTTTCCATGTAGCACAGTACCTGACGTTAAATTTGGTTGTCTTGAAGGACTGAGTTCTCGACTACTTCAAGGTCTTTACTTTATACAATCTTTGATATTTTTGCCACATACAAACAATAAACTATATATATATTACAATCATATATATTGGGAGTGCCGATGGCCGAGCGGTCTAAGACGTCGGACTTTGAGTCTGAGTTAGAGATAGCGCAGGTTCGAATCCTGTCTGTGACCCTTGCACTTTTTATCAGTACCATTGACCTTGTACTGTATCGACTCTCCCCCTTATTCTGTTTGATAAGATCCTCACACAGGCCAGTGGCCCATGAGGACGGGCAGAATAAGGCTTAAAAGGGGATCGGCTTCTCCTAAAAAAAAAAAAAAAACTGAAGGAAGAAGGTTGCTATTGAGCGCCTTACCTTACAATTCAGCTCATACCTTTCTGTGTTAATTTTTAGTTCTATATGAGTTTCCATTCCCTCAATTAGAGATTGATTTAAGAAATTAACCTTTGTCAATGCAAATGTGTTCATGAAACCTGTAACATTTAGGGCCGCTTTTCCAAAAATTATATAACTTGCAATTACAGTAAACTAATTTAACATCAATTCAAGATTTAAACATCAATTAATCTTCCCAACCTTAAATGAGGTAGGTTTAGTTTGAATGACTCAATCTAAAAGCTGGCTTCATTGAATGCTCAGACTAGCATTATATCGTCTACTGATTGTGTTTGTGTTTGGTAAGAAGTTATGGCGAAATATTATTTTAAATTAAAAAATACAAGGCCTGATATTGAAGTTGTAAGTAAAAGGATCAAAAACTTTAAAGACAGTAAAATACTTACAACCGTGCTCAAATAATATTTTCATTGTAGATTCATGTTATGTTATGTCATTAAAACATAAGAGTGTACAAGAGATATTGTCAGAAATCAATAAATTATTGCTAAAAAACTAAGTAGAACTTTATCTATGCCTGTTGAATATTCTAATGCATGGTGCCTTAGACTCGCTTTCACTTGAAACAAAAATTTCATTATTAACTTCATGGTTAGTAATGGTTGATAATGGAAATAGTTTGTGTATTATTTGCCACAATATACTATAATTATAGTACATGTAGATTGTTGAAAAGAACTAACACAGTGTTATTTAATGAACCAGGAATCAATTTCTTCTTGCAGATTACTGGTTTCCACATGAAAGATAGTAATAATTTCTTTTTGTAAGATTTAATAACATAAAAAACAATTATCATGTTTTATAGATAGCAACATAACTACAACTGTTTTATTTACATTTTTATAACAAACAAAGAATAACAAATCATATAGTATATTAAAAACAATTCAACATAAATTGAACATTTCTCCTCATCAAAACATGTTTATAAAATGTATGGTAAATTAGCTGATCATTAGGAGCTACAAACAAATAATTAACCTGGACTGTGGTCATCAAGAACTACAGTGAAAGAACTATCTAGGATTACACCTTCTCTTACTTCCTCTTGACTACTCTGCCATTCAGGACTGTGCATAAATGTTCACCATTTCTTTCTTGCACTAATTCTGACTTCCATCCTTTTCCTAGTTCATTCTGCATCCATAATTTTTCTCCTGGCAAAAAGTCAGGATTTTGATGTTCTGTCTTGGAGTATGGTCTGTCACCACACTTTATTTTCTATCCTTTCCCTAACATCTGGGCATAGCCTATCGACTGCAGTAAGGATTCTTCTTAAAAATAATAAAGATGGTGTTCTCCCTGTTGTTTTCCGTGAAGAATTCCTACACATTAACATTTCATATTACATCTTCTGAATTTTTAGGCCCACTCTGCTGCAAATGATCTCACAATAGTTTGAAACCAAAGTCCTTCTTGATAGCTTCTTGCAAATCACCTTTCTTGGAAACTGTTTTAATTTTCTCCACAACCAAGACTCGAAGTTCCACTTCATCTTGGCTCTGATTTTCTTTTCAATCCACTGGAAATTGTGATAAGAAATCAGGAAGATTATTTTCACTTCCCTTGACATACTGAATAACATGATTATATTCCATGAGTAGCAGAGTCCATGAAACCAATCCGTTAGTCATTTTAACAATTCCCGATCATAAGGACTGTTTCATACCAAAGGTAAGTGGTTTATGGTCTGTTGGAAGTATAAAATTTTTTCCATTTATATATTTATTAAATTTTTTCACTAACAATACCAGGGCTAAGGCTTCTTTGAAAGAGTTCTCGATGCATACTGCACTGGTCGTTCAGTCCAATCTAGCATGACATAATAAAGAACAGTAATAACACCAAGTTCAGATGTATCAGTGATAATAGGCTTGTTTACATCATAAGGTGCCAGGCTGCCTTCTGAGGGTAAAATATTTTTAGCCATATTAAACATTGCCTGTTCCTGTTTTGTCCAACTCCATTGTACTTTATGACCAGTCATTCTATGTAGTTCTGCACATATAGAATGCAAATTTGGGACAATCTTTTGTAGTAGTTTACCAATCCTACAAATGTCTGAAACTCTTTCACATTTCAAGGGTTTGGTGCTTGTTTGACTGTGTCTATCTTCTTTTTTTAGGATGAATTCTACTGGCATCAGGTCATGGTCTAAATATTCTACACAAGTTTGAAAGAACTTACTTTTCAATAATTTTAATTTGGCTGCCTGCAGAAAGTAGTCTAAAAATTTCATAAAGGGTAGCTTTTTTCTTTATCTACTTCAAACACAATGATGTCACCCAACAAAATACCAGCATCTAAACCAACCAAGAGTTTCTCAATAAACTATTGAAATTTTGATGGTCTTGAGAAAAGAACAAATCGTAGGCTCTTGTACTTGAATAATCAATACGAGTAGTTATTATTAAGTAATTTTGCAATGATGGATGAACATTCATTTCAAAATAAGTATCCCTTAAATCAATCACAGATAGGTGTATCCTTTAATTAGCTTTCAGGTTACAAAATCAAATGATTTTCTGAAATAATGTTCTGATTTAGGGTCACAAAAAAATTAGCCCAAATTCAGACAGTCCCACCACCTTTATCAATATTTATGGTCAATGTGCTCCATTTAATTGGTGTTCAATCTGGATCAACTGGTTCCAAGACTCCTTCAAGTACCAATCTTTTAAGTTATTATTCAACAAGTATTCACATTGGAAATGGGACCCTTCTAGCTGCAAAGGACTGGACACTGGCTTGGCATTACGCTTAAGATGAATAACAACACTATAAGCAGAAGTATTCCCCAATTTAAAAGTTCTAAAAAACTGCTAGTAATATCCCCAATTTCTTTTTTCAAATCCTTAGTCTCCTTACTGTACTCATTAGTAGTTGAATCATCAATTATTGGACAGATATTGACTGGTTGAGGCAGATTCAACTTGAACACCAAGGACCATGGAAATCAAAATATCTTCTTCACAAATATATCACCCACAGGTTCATCAAGTCCTTTTCCGTGATTACATTGTCTGGACAAAGATTTAGTCTGTTACCATATAGTATAAATGATTCACCTTCTTTCCTGATGGCTCGGTCAAATTCGAATCTCGTTGCAAAGATAGTACTTGTTGACTTGAAGAGGAGGGCGACTGGCTTTTTGACTTCATTGTAGCTGCATTCCCCAACCTCCGTGGGTGCATCTGATCTGCCAGTGCTCTCAAGTGCTTTGCTCCAATACTCGCCAAGAGCAGATCTCGCCAAGCCACGTCTTCCTTCTCTCCATCTTTTCCAAGTCCTTTCACTCTACAGGTTAATTCAAAGTGTCCAGCATAATCTACTCAGTTCACATCATCAAAATATTTGTGAAAAGAAAATCTGGTAACTTTTCTTTCCTGATCATTATATTCCTGTTCATCGAAATCTGGCTCACACTGATTGTGGCCTCTCCTTTGCATTTTTATTTGTTTTCATTGTAAGATTGACTACACTAAAAATAATACCATGTTTGATTGATAATAACATAACCATGACTGTGTTTTGTTTACATTCTTATCACCGAAAATCATATGGTATATTTAAAACAGTTCAACATAAACCCTACACTTTTGAGGTACGATAACTTGCTAGGACAAAGTGTAGTTGTGGGGCGTGAATGCCCTACCATCAGAGTAACATTGGTAGCTTCAAATACCTGTACATGGTTATTCGCACATGTGACATTGGTAGAGATAACATAACTGCACCTTCTAAAGATTTTCTTGATTATGAATGATTTCGTCTAGGACATGGTTGCACTAAAGGGAGGAGTTCAAATGCACCATACTCCTTTGTTGAGAAGCACCACACTACTTGATTTGTTAAGAAGAGAAGATTTATTTTCAGCTGCTTTTCAAAGCCAGCCTTGAAGTTCTATCTCTACTAGTCACACATATAATGTGCAGTATGGTTGCATAGTATATTGAAACATTATGTTCACCCATGTGTATCCTCTGATGTGTAATGTGAACATTTATTTACTAGTTGGGGGCTGAACAATTTTAATAATTCTTTGGCTAGTCTCTAGAGGGTTAAAACAGCTGTTTCCTGTAGAGTAGTCACCTTCTCCCTAACCTCCAACCTCCTGCCGTTTAAGATTTCAGTGATTAGGTAAGTACTCATTTATCTTAAAAAATGCCTCAAAACATAAGATGGTCAGAATTTGACCTCGAAGACTCCCTTTGAAGCAGTTAACAAGAAACTATGCTAGATGAATGCCATATTTACAAGCATATCTCTAATAGTGGTGTTCAAAGATATGAGTTCAATAGCCAATCTCCTAAAACTGTGGTATATTATAGTATGTTTCTGTTTTCATGGTACTGTTTTGGCTAAAATGTAAATACTCTCTAGTTTTGTTATTTGTGAATAAAAATATTATACTCCCAAAGGTTTTTCTTTATTATAATTTAATGACAAACTTGCTAATAAACTCAAACCCATCCAGTCAAGTTTAACAATATCACCAACGTCTTGCTCATTCCTCAATGACTGGGTGCTGTAGAGTAAGTATCGAACACTGCTTGACAATACATTGTGACAATGCTGAGTTACTAGTACTGCCTAATACTACTAATGTTAAACCAGCTAGTCTGTTTACTCACATAACTTATGATTGTTACAAGGTATATGTATAGCCTTGATCTATAGATAGTATGGATAGGTATAGATAGGTACTGATCTATCTTAATCAGTATAAAACTTTGTCCCCACTCAGGGTATTATATAATTTTCTTTTACAATGAATTCCACCTTTTAGAAAATGTAATAAAAACCTAGTAATTCACTATGGTGAGCTAAGTCTTCTAATATGAAATGATAATTACAAATCGTGTGTAGTGGTTGATAATTCTAAAAACATAAATAAACTTATGAATTATATGCTTATCCAGTTTCCTATTAGAAAATATGATTCATACATTCACAGCTATTGTGTATTTAGTGTCATTAGCCTAGAAAATTAAAGAAAATACATCTTCAACTATTGAGAAAAATAGCAATAGAAGGTTTTCCAATCGTATATTCAAATTAGCACAATAACATATAAAAAATCAGACCATGGGAACATAAAAAAAATGTATTCCAAAATTGGGGATCTCGTAAAGCGACTTCATAGATTGTATCATCTTTAATGAATCTTATGAAAATAATTTCCAATAATACATTAGTTATTACACTAATTTGTATTTCTTATGTTTTTGCAATAGATTGTAGTATAAAAATTATGGCTTTATGCTAATTTTTGTGTGATTTGTAAACAAACAAAACAGTGGACAAGACGTTTCATCCAAGGAAGCAGTTACGATAAACAAAGTTAGTCACAGCTGTCAAAGTGATGTTGCAGCTGTTGGAGTAAATGTTTATGTTAAATGTCAGAAAAATATTTTACAACTAAAATATATAAAAAAGGAAAAAAATAGTAGGATAAATCAAGAAAAAGTATTCAGTTATCTGTACAGTGCTAATCATTGTTTTTTTTTTTTGAGATTCACTTAAGAACTTTTCTTCCAAACATAAACTCAAAATAGAAAATGTGAGAGTGAAAAACTATAGAGGTTGCTGAAAACAATAAAAGTGCTGTGATGTTGTAATTTAGGACCGAATACTGTATTTCTCTAGCAATCTTGTTGCTGCTGACCGTGTCTACAACAAATTGTGCAGTATCAGTTGTTGCATTGAGAAAAGTATGCTGTACCCAGTGTAAGCTGAACTGGGATCTATAAGCCAGCCAGAAGTGAACCCTCATGGGGAAGCAGATAATGTTTGCAATTCTTTAGGGCAGAATACTATCCATGGCATGAATATGATTGCTGTAATAAACCCAGAGAATAAGGTCTACCCAACTGTTAACAAACGTACATAATGTTAGTGAAGTTAACATTAAGAAGCTTGCAGTAATTGATGTTACACAATACCTACTTGCAATGGTCATGCTGAAGCACATCACACTTTACAAACTTCCAGTACTCTGTACTCTAACACCCACAGTTAGTTTTGATGTAGCAAATCATCGCAACAATAAAAAACCGGTTTAGATTTGGGATAGAACTAAAAAAGAAGCTATTCTTTAAAAATCTAGTGATTCACATCCAGGTGTATCATCAATATCATTTATTCAATCACTGATATGATGGATAGTTGTATATTGCGGCACTGAGATTTTTAAAAAGGGTTTCGTCTGATCTATATGCTCTATGAATTTGTAATCTTAAACCAGCCCTCATATTGGAAAGCTTTTCAAATCATTAATGAACAAAGAGAGCTTCAAGATATTGTTTTATTGTAGGGAACATTTCATACTCTATGAATCTTTTAGGTTCAACTGGAACTGTTATGGATAGTTCAGGATTGAAGTACTTGAAGAAATATATGGTTTAAATGCTATGTCACATACTACTACTGGAAATGCATTTTAGGAACTCATACTAACTGATTTGAAATCCTTTTCCTTTTAATGAAAACAGATTCCTAAATTGTATTGTTAAAGAGACATGTGATCTCCTTCATGTTATTATGTATGAGAAAAAATTACTTGTTACCACTGCAGGGACTGCAGGAGAGTCATGAACTTGTCTTGAAAATGCCATTAATTATGAGCTTTGTGCATAGATTCAAAGCACTATTTGAATCACAAAGTACGTTCAGGAAAGGCAATAAATCCCAGTTAGCTCAAACCTAACAATCGGTTTAAGGTAAACTGCCACAGTGATACAAGAATAGGACTCAACTATTAATCGTTTGTATGATATACCTAGTGTAAAAATCAATATTGAAAATTGGGTTATCAAAATAGTGACTTGTTTATGTTTAAGAATGGTTACACAAGGTGTGTGATATGGACATCCAGATTATTTTCAATAACATTCCCCAAACTAATAAAGGAGCTTGAGATGCATGTTGGAAACAACTTTTTCAGATTGTAAACTACAGTTGGATATTAAGGTGTCACCGTGTTTTTAGCAAAGAAATTAGTGACAACAAATTTGTTTTATTATACCAGAACATCTGCCTCCAAACTAATTCTTCCACAAAGTACCTTAGCTTTTGAGCTTACTTCATGATAATAATCTGGAAATGCGCAGGAGAAGAAAACTAGACAAATGGGGTTGTAATATAAAAATCATTCTTATTCTCGACACTATGATTTACCACTAGCTCCAGATTGCTTACTTTTTGCAAATCAAACTGCACAACCCTATAATGGAGAAGTAGATGTAACGGCTTGTACTGCCCATCAGCTTGCAGGGAGTTTAATCACATAAATGGTTGCTAGAACAATAAACCTACTTCTGATTGTGAAATGTCATAGAAAACAATGAAAAAGAGTAACAAAATTGAGGCTTTTACATGGATGATCACAAGATTTCAAGTTTGGTAAACTAATATATATCAAACATATTTTTTAATATATTTATTGTGTGTGTGTGTGTATATCACAGAACTCCTCCTAAACAACTGGACTGATTTTGATGAAATGTTGTGTGTGTGTTGAAGGGGATTTGAGAATGGTTTAGATTCACAATTTAGGCCAATTTAAATTGTTTCATTTAATTAATCTTTTATTTATAAACTGTTGTTTAATTTTGGAATGTTTTTACATTGGGATCCGGCAGACTGCACTACGACACGGTAATACAAAGTAAACTGATATTTAACAGCTGTTAACACTTTCAGCTGAAGTTCATCAAAGAGACAGAGACATTTGTTTACAATTATATTTTAGAAAATATTAAATTATTGTTAAGTTTTTTGATCAGCAGTGAAATTTTAAAGACAAAGTTTATAATCACCAACATTATAATATTACAACACAATCATATTTTTAATTAATTTAAGTAGCATTGTAAATGTATTGATATTTATTAGCCTTGAAAGCATAGAGTAAGCATATAACATATAAAAAATAACATCCCTTCTTTACTTCACAATATTTTTCTGTAATCACTTTGGAGCACAGAGGTTAGTCCAGATATAAAATTGGAAGTTTTTAGAAAAATACACTTTTAACTGAAATTTGTAGTAAGTATTAAGTATGCACCTTAATTAGTAGACCTAGCGTAATGCAGGAATTGAAGATAATGTTTACTATCCTTTATTTTGCTTCAGATATAAAGACTTTTATAAAACCCAACTAAGATGTTTTTTGTAAGAAGTACGCCTCTCAGATTTTTATTAGCTATATGTATATTTTCTGGCCAACAAACTTAAACTGTGTCACCACAAATATCATAAGCCGGATGTATATTACAATTGGTATAAGTATACACTTTTTGAAATATTTTCTTGATTGTAAAAAACTTGATTGAGCATGGAAAAAACTCAACCATGGCGTAGAAAATATAATTCTTTCAAATTAGAAGTACTCACCTACATGCAGAGTAAAAAATAAGGGCCATTAGCAATTTTGCTTATTAATTGAAGCTGTTAACCATGGACACTAACATAATACAAAGAAAAGCTTACTTCCATTCCTAAACTGCACAGAATCCTACCATGCATTATATCATTAATTGCTATTGTCTTTGACATAAGGATTCCTCCACACTTGCCTAAAATAGTTCAATTGTTACTGAAATTATTGGAGCAATTCAATAACTATCATGGAATTTTGGAGAAAAATTCATATCTTATAGAAAAACCGTTTTAACTCTATAACGACTTCAGGGTCCCAAAACTCAAAGACTCAGGGTTCTTTCAACTTAAATCTAAAACGACTCAGGAGATATGAATAGCTTTGAATGACTTTCAATTATCTCAGGAGTGTTTGAATGTCGTAGAAAAAGAATACTTAAATATAATTTCTTGTTTTTCAACAGAAAATTGTGTGCGGAAGCCGCGGGTAACTACTAGTCTTTATATATATATTTCTTGTGTTCGTGTGTATGTGACTGAACTCCTCCTAAACGACTGGACTGATTTTGATGAAATTTTGTGTGTGTTTTCAATGGAATTTGAGGATGGTTTAGATTCACAATTTGGTCCACTGGAAAATGTTTTTTTAATTAATTTTTCATTTGTAAGTAGTTGTTGATTTTGGAGTGTTTTACATTGGATCCGGCAGACTGCGCTACGGCACATAATACAAAGTGAACTGATACTTAACAGCTGTTAATACTGTCAGCTGAAGTTCGTCAAAGAGGCAGAAACATTTAATATTTAGAAAATTATTATTGTAAAGTGCTTGATCAGTAGTGTAATGCAGATTGCATAGAAGAAGTTATTGCCTAATTTTCAGTTTAGATTGCACCAATGGTCAATAAACTATATAATGCAATGAAAATACTATTAAACGCTGTTATAAATCACCTCATTGCACAAAGCCGTGAGTGTTTGCACATAAGGTAATCGAATTTGGTTAGATCGAAGGTAAATGAAAAGAGCCGAGAGAAGACGCTTTATGATCAAAATTGGTTTTCTTTGATACATTTTCTTGATCGGACCACAAGGCAAACCTACTACTACACAATAATACTAGAAAATGTCTTTGACAGAAAAACTAATTTTAACATACTGAATTTGATTCTTTATAACCTAATTAGTTTATCGAGGTTCATCTCTATAGATTAATTGTATTAAATAACTTATCAAAGAAAATAATATACCTTCATAATGCGTCCAAGAGGCTCATGACTCAATTATCTCAGGAATGTTTAGAATATGATAGAAAAATAATACGTGAATATAGTGTACTGGATTTCAACACGAAATTGCGTGCGAAGCCCACGGGGCAACTGCTAGTCTTTATACAGGGTGATTCAAAACTAAACGGCAATCTCTCGGGAGCTTATTCTATAGCTAAAAAGAAGTAAAAAAGTTCATATAACCATATGCCCGGAAACGCTTCGTTAGCGAGTTACGCCTAGCGAATGATTTCGCCCGGATTTCAGAACCGTTGGTGAAGTCAGGCCGTATAAAAATGGTAAAGGTAGTTACAAAGATACAAAATACGATTGTTTTTTATGTTTTTATATCTGACAAATTTATTTAAAATTCGTCCCAGAGCTGTAAATGCAATACTTTCAGAGATATCTTACGTAAAACACAAGAATTGGTGCAAAGAAATAACACATTTTTGTGTTTAACGTAAGATTACTTCCATAAATGTTAAAATAAAGGTCATTTTTTTCTTAAACAGATTTGTAGAACATTTAATTCTGAAAAGATTCATGTGAATTACTTAGGAAAAAAATTAATAAATAGGTATTGAAATTTAGCTTTATTTAAAAATAAAACAGACGCACAAAAATGCATAATTCTTATCTGCATAAAATATTAACTAATGTTTAGGTTTGTGAGTAAACAGCTGATCATTTATTCTAGACTGAACATTAACATAAAATGTATTTTACCTTTATAAAACTGTAATAATCACCTATAATAGTTGCTCAAAGTGTCCTCCGTTGTTAGCAATGCACGTTTTTCGCACGACGAATCCACTCTTTTCTAGCGCGTTTCATAACGTTTGGAGCATTCTTGATAGTTTCTGCCGCCTCTGTAATGCGATTACGTAACTTCTCTATGGTGTTAATCCGTTTTGAATAAACAATTGGACTTCATCCAACCCCCATAAGAAAAAGTCTGCTGGCGTGAGGTCAGGAGAACGTGGTGGCCATTTTACTGGTCCATTTCGAACCAATCCATTGTCTACCGTATGTATCATTTAAATCGTTTTTCACATCATTAGAAAAATGTGGAGGTGCTCCGTCGTGCATAAACCATGCATTTATTCTGTTTTGAACAGGAATATCCTCCAAGAGGGTAGGCAGGTTTGTTCTTAAAAAATTTAAGTACGCTACTCCATTAAGTCGATTAGGGAGGAAAAATGGACCAATCAAATTATCACCCAGAACACCAAGCCATAACATTGACTGAAAATGTATGTTGAAAATGTCTCGTCGCAGTTTCATGTGGGTTGTCGTACGCCCAAGTATGGGTATTAAGAAAATTTACAATTCCATTTCTAGTAAAACAGGATTCATCAGTAACGAGGAATACGCCGAAGAAAATACTGATGTCGTAAACAATTTCTTCTTAACCAGCGGCAGAACATGTTCCGTTTATTAAGATCTTGCGGTAATAAGTCTTGAACACGTGTTATATGGAATGGGTACAACTGTGCTTCATGAAGTGTCCCGCCATACGCTTGACTGGCAAATATTTAACTGACGTGATAATCGTCTGGTGCTTGTGGTTGGTGATAATTCTACAGCATTTATTATTGCTTGTTCATTATTATAGTTCCTTGCGCTACGTTGACGACCAGTATTTATTCGCTTCGGTTTAAAGCTACCAGTTTCTCTAAGTCGTCTCTCCACAGCTTCAAATGATTTGCGATCAGGTGTTCTTCGATGTGGTAAAGTATCACGATATTCCTGAACTGCAGCTAAACCATTCTTGTTAACTTTGCCGTAAATCAGTATCATGTCCGTATTACTCTTCAAACGAATACATACCATTTACATTATCTGCCATTTATTTACTAAGATAATTACATACACTTTATATAAAAATATTTAATAAAATATTTTAAAAATAAACATTTAATAAAATATTTTATACACTTGTATAAAATATTTCCAAATAATCACAGGATCTCACAAAATAACAATCTTCACACGCCACAATACAAAAACCTCCATAAAGGTTATTCAAATATTACTTCATGAACTTAATTGTTGATCAGCTGATATTGCCAACCTTTGCAAAGAAAATATGACGATAAAAAGTGTTGAATAAATGATCAGCTGTTACTCACAACCTAAACATTAGTTAATATTTTATGCAGATAAGAATATGCATTTTTGTGCGTCTGTTTTATTTTTAAATAAAGCTAATTTCAATACCTATTATTAATTTTTTTCCTAAGTAATTCACATGAATCTTTTCAGAATTAAATGTTCTACAAATCTGTTTAAGAAAAAAATGACCTTTATTTAACATTTATGGAAGTAATCTTACGTTAAACACAAAAATGTGTTATTTCTTTGCACCAATTCTTGTGTTTTACGTAAGATATCTCTGAAAGTATTGCATTTACAGCTCTGGGACGAATTTTAATAAATTTGTCAGATATAAAAACATAAAAAACAATCGTATTTGTATCTTTGTAACTACCTTTACCATTTTTATACGGCCTGACTGACTTCACCAAGGGTTCTGAAATCCGGGCGAAATCTTTCGCTAGGCGTAACTCGCTAACGAAGCGTTTCCCCGGGCATATGGTTATATGAACTTTTTTTACTTCTTTTTAGCTATAGAATAAGCTCCCGAGAGATTGCCGTTTAGTTTTGAATCACCCTGTATATATATTTCCTGTGTGCATGTGTATGTCACTGAACTCCTCCTAAAAGGCTGGACCAATTTAAATGCAATTTGTTGTATGTATTTAGTTGGATTTGAGAATGGTTTTGATTTATAAATTTAAGTTACAAATTAAATTTTAAAGATAAAATACAAAAGTTTTCAAAGCGCCTGCACAGTATAAGCTGCAATTACGAGAGAGTTATGTGCGTTAAATAGCCAAACACTATATGAAAGTGCCAAGTTACGATGTATATTTGTGTTTAAAATAAATTTCTGGTTGAACTTAAAGCTTGAGTGTTAGACCACTTTATAATAAAGTACATGTACGTGTAGCATGTCTCTTTTTATAATCTTGTTGTGGTTAGCAGGACACCTAAGCCTACCAAAAATTAAAAAAAAACTGCTATAATTCAATTTATAAATATAAGCAGAAAATTGCCATAATGATTGATATGATTTGATTGATAATGATTGATTGGTTGACTATTCAACCAATTGCGCTGAAATATGACATGGACATTCTCAGGGTGCCTGGGATGAATATAGGCCCGTTCTTATTTCGAAAAATCCCTTGCCCCACTGATCTTAAAATAGCAACGAAATCCCACTTTGGTCTCTAAAGTTGTAAATTGTTAATTAAAAGAGTGTTTTTGATGTTATCAAATTATTGTTCTGTGTAAACATTGTTTATTATTTTAAATGTTTTTACATTAATAGTGGGTACAATAATATTTGTAATGCTGTTGTTTAAGATTGGAAGGGGCGAGTGTTTGAAGAAGGTGACATAAAAAAAAAAAAAAAAAATGAATTATCAACATGCATGAAGGGGGTAAGTGCTCTAAATTATATTTTCCATTTACTCCCAGCATTCTGTGAGTAAAAACAGCTGAGATAGCTGGTGTATGAAGGAGGTTAGTGACCATGTTGTATTATACAGTATCTCTAGTGCATAAAGGAGGTAAGTTACTATGTACAGTACTTACTTACCTCCTTCATCCACAACACAGAGATACAAATATTGTAACATACCTCCTTCATGCACTTGTCAGCTGCTAAACATCAGATGAGAAGAAGACAAACAAAGGTTGTTTAAGCTGTTTACAACTGTTGTGTTATTAGTTTATGTAATGCCGAAATTAATACAATGACTTCTAGAGGGAGGCTTTTAGCAGATTTGGGTTTAAAAGTTAATAGTATTAATTTTTTGTCCTTTTCTTTATTTATTTATTAACCCGTTCTTTGCCCTTGCTTAACTAGCTATTGATATATAATAAATAAACGTTTGATTTACAATTATTATTGAGTTTATTTGTCACATGTATGATACAGGGTTTCGTGTATTATACTGCCATGGGCACATAAAAAAAATTATATCCAACATAGAAAAGGTTGTGGTGCATATTAGATTTGAATTTATACAAAATAGGTTCGAATTTTGAAAGATTTGGAATCATAAATTGGGTAGATCTTACCTTGAGTTTCAAATCCAGTTTTACTTTGTGTGTTCCACTGACATTTATTCATCTTCCAATCGTCCTTGTCAGTTTAGTGTGGATTTAATACTGGTAGTAGTAATCCTTGAAGATCTGAGAGTTCTGGTTGCCATCCAATATTCAAGTGTTCATCATCTAGTATATGTCTGTTCTGTTCTTTTACAAAAATCGAGATTCACCATTTAACACAAATAATAAAATGTATTACTGTATTTAATAATTCAAATTTTGATTAACTTTGATGAAAAAAGGTTCTTCTCAGTCTCCATATTAAGTCATGATTCCAAAGAATAAAATTCCATCATTGTAAAGTCACCAGCTGATCTAAATTCACTTTATAACACTCCAGGTGTTGTAAACTTACTTTGCATAAAACAATCTCCTTGATATAAAGATTTAATGTATTCTGTGGTATTTGGTCTAAAGAAATTACTTTAATTTATCTGATGATTCAATTTTACAATAGTTTATGCATTTCTATCTTATATGTTTGATAATTTGTTTTGTGTTAATTTTAACTCTAAAATAGGTTGCAAGTTTATCTTAATTTTAAAATCTATTGATTTATATATGTTTATTGTAAGTTATCAAAATTGTATGGGTGTATGTTCTTCTTGTAGGAATTCCTGTGTACATATGTGGTATAAACTCCTTTAGTTATTTATTAATCTTTTATAAACAAACATAAAATAATATGAACTATTAACTTTTCAAAACAAAACTGTAATAATAGTGATCGTGTGAAAGTATTTGAAAAAACAGCAACTGAACCAGAGAAGAAGTAGGCGATAATGACACTAACCTAAAAAGTGAAGTTGAGATTAATGGAATGATCATCAATGCGGAAATAAATGAAGAAACCAAGTTAAAAGGTAAATATTATAATAATTATCTCCCAGTATTTTGCTATTGCTATGTGTGGTGCTATTTAGGCTATGGACACTGACTTTAGTGAACCAATAATAATTCATTGGTGTGAATACTACAATCATGTTTTTATGAATCGGTAAGTTTCAAATGGAACTTCACAACCAAACGGTAGCTGAAATACTTTTAATTTTTTTTTCAGATTTGAAATTACCACTCAGGTTCCAGAACATAAATAACCTTCAAGGATGATTCAAGTACTTTCATTCTGAAAACTTGTAGTTCAAATGGTCCAAATCATACTGCTAAACTGGGATTGGTGAACGTCAGAAAACGTACAAGACCATCAAATAAAACCAAACACGGAATATACAAAACGTTTACGTGAGTATATCAATGATTCTAGGCTAATTAATAAATATAGTGAAATTCTGTTGTAGATATTTTTGAAACCCAAACAAATGTACAGCCATACTGATAAAACATTAAACCTTATTATTTGGACTAATCTAACTATAGTGTTTTTTTTTCACATGAAACCAAGCAAAATCAGGCTTAATATAATGTTTTGTTACAGATTACGGAGAAAATTTCGATTCTGATGATGAAAGCCTTTCACAGTTATATAGTGATGACTCAAGAGATGAGTACATTCCAAATCAAATCGAGATTGATGAGCTAGAATCAGACGATGATACTCTACATCTACACAATGATGGAAATGATGACGACAATACCAATAAAGAACTAGTGAGTGAAGAGCATGAAAATGAGAACCTGATTGACCGTATAAATTTTGAAGTGCAAGAAGATGAAACTGAAATTGTTATTAACTTGCCTGCTGAAACCAAGAAGAAAAAAATATTTCCAGAAAAAGTAAAAGTAACTAGGAAAAGGCAGAAAAATATTGAAGAATGGGACAGCAAAAAAAATGGGCAAAGTGTAGAGAAAGTGGACTCCCTTACACTGCTGTAAAGGGCGAACCTGCTAAAACTGTTAATTCAGGAATTTTGTGCAATGAGAATTGTTCGCTTCAAGTGTTCTTAGTCAATAACCTGAAGAGGAAATAGGGAGGGAGAGGGGGGAAATATTTTCCCTCCTATCCCTTTCCTACAAAACTAGACATTAAAATTCGAAAAATTGCCTTTCTTTTTAAGGGAAGCAATTAAAAAAAATGAGCCAAAAAGAAAGGAAAACTGGGAGCATTAAAACCGTAAACAAAAAGCACCCCTCATACCAATATAAAAATTTTTGTGTACCTAGTAGTGGCTAGAGAAAAACCAATCATATGCCAAACAAGCTTTCATTTCGTTGGTTTGGAATAAGTATGAAAAAGGTGGGCGACCTGAATCCAAAAAATCCAATGAAATCAGGGGGGAAAAGTGTGCTGTCGCTGAACCTGACAGAAGACGAAAAAACCACGTGGGTCCCGAGAACCCCAACAAGGACAACCCCGCTGCCTGTGAAGTTGTTGCCTTCGTCATCCAAACATCATTTCCAAGTTTTTACACGCTGAAGAATCACACACTTACCTCCAAAGCATTGCAATATACCATAATGAAAAAAGTATTCTATTGACCTCTACCTTTCGATCCCCAGAATAGCATAAACTTTACCTGG
>NW_025785451.1:0-21915 GCF_021130785.1 Homalodisca vitripennis
TAGTGCGAGTAGATTTTTTTTAACAACAGTAAGATAAGGTTTTGCAAACTCTTTATAACATGTTACGTAAGCCCTACATTACAGTAGCATTTATAAACGATTTAAAAATACAGTACCATTAGAACCGTATTTTCAAGACTTGTACTGTAACAACAATAACTTTTTAAGACGTTACAGTATTTTCATATTCATATTTATGTAATAATATTACTTTATAATACGTTTAGTTAAAAAATAAATAAATTTAAATTGTATTGATATAATGTACTTGTTTTAATTTCCTTATTCATCATTTCCCGATAAAGTACAATGTTACGGATTCTTGAATTGTACTGTATTATTGTAGTGGGTGGTGGATCTCTATATATCGAAGTCCTGTCAGAGTTAACCTTGATATAATGAATAATAACAACAACAGTTGTAAACCTCTTATAATAATCGAAGTCTGCCCCAAACAGCCCTTGATATATCGAGACCCCCATTATATCGAAATATCTTGATATATCGAAGTTTTGTAAATCCCCTTGGAGGTTTCGTATATATTCAAGGTCCTACTGTATACATAATTTTTTAAACAATGTAACTATTATTGAAGTGCTGTGTCTGATTATAATACTTCCCCTAACAATCATGCAAGCCTAGACACGCCGATAGCTGGACATTTGAACGTGAAATTCATCTTCAGAAATATAATTTGTTAGTTTTTCACATTAATACAAGAGTACTAATGGTTTGTTTAAATAATTTTGCATACAAAATAATACCTTGCAACTGCTTATAATTGTTTTTGTAAATTTTACTCTTAACCAAAATTTGTCAAACAGGAAAAATAATAAAAATTATTTTCGTCTAACGAACAACAACAGCTATTGACATCATTATGTTTCTGTATCTCCAAATTTACTACAGTATTGTTGAATGATAAATTAACTAGTATTCTCTCAAAATATTACTCCTAGTTACTTGAAAATATATTTGTATTTAACATAATTTATAAAACTTTAGGAAGATAGATTCAAATCTTTATATTGCGACATGAGTCACCTGAAAAACATCTACCCAATGAGCACAATACCCCCAAAAATGAAAACTTTTTATAAAATCTGATTAAAAAACATTAATTTACATTTAATCAAAAGAGCCTGATCATTCTTAGCATATAAATAGTTTAATCTTCCTTATTCAAGATTTAATGAAAAGATGTATCTTAAACTGCTGGTAAGATTCCAGAATAAATGATTAATTCACTTTTTATAATGTATTCAAATTGTTGATCAAATTTAAACTGGTGGATTGTCCCTCTAATTCCAATAAAATTTTTATCAAACTGTATTTTGCAAAGACCCTTATATTTTTAGTACCCCAGTAAGAAACTGATAACACATTTTCTTGATAATAATTTAGAATATTCTAATATTTAACATATGACAAAATAATGAAATATGGAAACTTATAATGCTACTCAAAACAAATAAACCTTAAATTATATTTTAAACTAATTAATCTATTGATTCAGATCTTCCATAGGATGTTTTTAATTTTAAAAATTGTGATTTATTGAGTAACTAACAATATTTTTTTATTTGCCATGAAACTAGATGTGCTGTCAGTGAGCTAATGAACAATGCCTATTGAAGTTTTGCACTTAGTAAGTTTCAAGCCTTTTTATTGGTGCCTTGGATTTAAAAAAATCCAAATTGGATTTTAACCTTAGAGGATAGATGCTAGTGTTGAAATAAAAATATCTATTGCATATCCTTGTAAATCAGTGAAATCAAGCCATAAACTATACAGGAGTGTTTACTTTAGGCCTGTTTGAAGAGTCAATATATCTTTTTATGTCCCCACTGTTTTAAACAACCTTCATGGACGGAAACCAACATAACTTCTTTCAATTATTAACTTTCTGTATTTTGATAAACCCATCCAAAATTAATAGAACAATGATAAATAAACAGAAAAAAAAGAAACCTGAAAGAAACTAATAAAGAAACATGAAAATCTAAACCTAACAGCATTTATAAAATAGAGTTTTGTTTCCCAATACAAACTAACCATTATACAAAATTTGTAACTTTTAGAAAAACCAAGTGTATATTTCAAAGAACAAGAGGTTTTTTATGCTCAAAACAAACTTCAATAAACCTAATGAATTGTTTCCTAAAGGTTTTGATTTTCATTATTTCTTTGTTATTCATTGTTAAAGCAAAATTGAAAATCAATACTACTTTTATTTTAACTTTGTAACACTCCCTCACGATGTTCAAAAGACCTTAGAGGGTTCATAACAATATATGCAGTAAAGAAGTATGAAATACATACATTTTTCTTTAAAGCTTTTAAAATACAAAATGAACTTTTAAAACTTAAAGTGTCAAGTATTGGTTTTATTTTAACTAATTGTTTAGTTGGCAAAATCAGTTTTATAGTTTTTTATTGCTACCCGAACTTTACCCAAGAGACAAAAGAAGCAAGTGGAGTCCACCATGATGTGGCAGTATGACCCCTCCTGCTGGTCTGGCCAATGCTGAAAAAGACTCCGCTTATATACGTGGCTGCTGTGCAGCTGATTTCTGTGCTGAATCCAGTGTAGTCCAGCATTGGGTGATAACTTCTCACATGGTTGTACCCTGGGTCAATGACTGTTTTGTTCTTTGTTTGCTTTTTTTCAGAGACCTTTTAAAAATGTATATGTTATGTAACAAAATGTAAACTTATGCCACCGCGACACCCAGACCCCCACAACCGCCGTCGCCCCCACCCTACGCACGCCCCCCCCGCCTACGCCCTCGTACACGACCACCCCCCACAAGGTCCCGGCCCCCTCCGCCTCGCCCACCCCAACGCTACCAGCCCCGGCCGCCCTCATCCGCTCCACCCACGCGTCACCCCTTCACCGGGGCACAGACGAACGCGTGCACACGGCATCCGCCCCCGCCCCGGCCCAACAACCGCGGCCCCCATACCCCCCTACAAACCGACCCCAACCCCTCCCACGCAACCCCCCCCCGCCCTCACAGCCGCTCAGCGCCCGCGGTCCAGCCATCCGCGGGCGTCACCCCACCACCCTCCAACCATGCCGCCAACCAAATCGGGCCACCTCCTCACCCCCCCATGCGCCCGACCATCCCCCCCAAGTAGGGCACAGGGCCACCACCGCCAGATCCCGCATCGCCCAGAGCACGCCCGCCGCCCCGCCCTGGCACCAGCCCATTACCCCACCCGCGCTCCCTCCCAACCCAACCTCTCCCCGAGCTCCTCAACGTCCCCGCAAGACCAGGCAGGCCGGCCCCGGCGCCTGCGCGCTCCAGGAAATGGCTCGCCCCACGCCCACCCGGGCCCCCCCCCAGCCCCCAAACCCACACCCCCCCCCGCCAACCCGCCGACCCCCAGAGCCACCCCACCCCCCCCGCCCCATACCACCCCAGAACCACCAGCGCCGCAATCCACCCACAGCCCACGCCCCGCTCACTGCCCCGATCCCGCCGCCCCCCCCCGCGGCGCCCCGCCACCTCACACCCCCATGCACCAACACACACCGCCTCCACGCCCCCCCCAATATCAGCAAACCCCACCTCGCCCACATAGGCTCGCCCGCAGCAACTACTCCCCGCCGCCGCCTTCCGGACACCTACCACGGCCCCCCCCCCCATCCCGACCCCCCCACCCAGCCAAGCACCATCAATGCCGCGCAAACTCCCGGCCTGTCCTAGGCGCGGCCGCCCTAACTCACCCCGCTCCCACCCCGGGCCCCGCCCCCACCCCACCTGGCCCCCCCCTTGCGTCCCCCACGGCCCCCATCGCCGAAACCTCCCCACGGGGCCCCCCACCGCCGTAAGATCACCCCCCTCATCCCCTATATGTAAATTAAATAGGTGTTGTCTACTTAACTTAAAACATATTTATAAAAATAATAAATACTACACAAGATTAGTTTAAGATATCTCTGTTTAAACATGTTGTACTAAGGAGAATAATGTATATATGTATTTCCTCTAGATATTCATCATTATATACTTTGTCAAATGGCATTATAATTTCTTAGGAGTACTAAAATAAAATATGTTAATTTTTCACTATGTTTAAAACACTTTGAAAGCAAGCATAATTTTTATCCAAATAGCTCATTATACAATTCTTGAGATTTTATATATTTGTTTCAGCAGGTCTTGTGGATAATATTTAGCTTTTTTTAAGTCAGTGTAATATTTTTGAAATTCAATAACAAGTTCTGTAGTTTCTTTATGTGCATGAGACAATTAATGTTATAGTTATTAGTATAATTAATTGTGCTATTGTTAGTCTAAAGTAATATAAACAACACCTATCAAGCGTTATCCATAACTTTTTTTAAAAATGTTAGGAAACTGTCTCTTGGATATGAACGAAGATAAAATACCAAACACTTGCTTAAAGGCCTACATAAAATACATACATACTTAGGACTGAGAAGTTGGACCAATATCTATAAAATTTCATTAAAATCGGTTCAGTGATTTCTGAGATTAGCGTACACGAACATCTTGTATAAAGATGTATGTAGCAGATTTTTTCCTGGAACTTAAACATTGGTCTCCAGACAAAAGAGTGTATCTCATACATGAAAGATCTATCTCTGGAAAAGCCAAAGACAGAATTACTGAAGAAATACCTGATGGATGGAGCATGTACATTATAGGTGGCAGTTCAAATGTTTTTATCAACTCTCTTGTTTGTTTAGTATAATAATTATCGACTCTTAAAACCAACTTGCAAAGAATTAGTGTCCTGAAGAGCTAGTGTCTTGAAATGTGCTGAAAATCAATAAATATTTGTTACTGCATTTTGCATACACAAGTGAACTAGGTTTGTGTCTAATTATGTACAGATATGTACAAGGAAACATTATAATAAATTTAGTGATCTTAAAATCTAGTTTGTGGCCGTTACAAATATTTATGTACTTAAAATTATATATTATGTAATTTAATTGGCTGAGCATTTAACAGTCTCTCCCACCAGTTGATGGCAAAAGCAGAGTTCTTTCATCTGTATATAGAATAACTTTCGAATGAGTTAACTTATAAAGTTAAATCTAGGTGTGAAACTCAAACCCTGACTACCTCTATATCGAAATTGAAGTTGCACGCCACGCCCTCCCATGTTGACCCAAAGTCTGGTATATGGTTAACCTGATTTATTAAGCTATAAAACAGTTAATAAATTGTTGGTATAAGAGCAATTAATTTCAGTTCTATTCAGTTTGTCTCCTTATTTTCTGAGGTATAGAAACCTAATCTTCAGAGAGCATTATATTTGCTGTAACTTAAATCAAATTTTATTAATGGAAAAAATATATTAGTAAATTAAAAACCAAAAATACTTCAAATTAATAATTTTTACTGAAACACTTTTTTTGTAGATCTTATGGAAGCTTTAAAACCATAAAAACTAATGAAAGTATTAAACTAAAATATTAAATCATGTACTTAATGCCAGGTTAAATAAGAAATTTGGAATTCATTCTTTATAACATACATTCAAGTGAGTATGTTGTTAAGTTTGTAGTAAATCCAAGTTTTTCACATGTGTTCAATTTTAATTATAGTTTTAGTGCCATGTTAGCAAAATTCACCTTTATATACAAAATATAAAGCCCTCACCTCTCATTACTAATTCTTAAAATTTTTTATATACCAAACAGTCTAATTTTAGCACACATATGCCTCATGACCTTAAATAGAGAAAATACACAATTTTCATAACGATCAAAAAATGTCTATTATAGTAGTTGAGGTGGAGTTGTAACTTCTAGATGATCTTATTTTGTTGTCAATTTCTTGCTGTTCCAGAGAGGTGAAATTTGAAACACATGTATGCTCTCGGCAGACTACCGGCATTAGAAATTCCTTAGACCAGAAGTAGATTAAGATGGCCGGAAGAAGTTGTTTTTGAATAAAGTAGACTTTTCAGATCAATGTCCACATATTCTTTCTTGATTGGGACAAGAAGTCAAACGCTACTATAATGCTGAAAATACTTTGTACTGGAGGCAGATTATTTTGAATATAAGAATACGCTTTTTGACCAAAGAAGACTTTTCAGACCTCCCTCTCTCTCTCTCTCTCTCTCTCTCTCTCTCTCTCTCTCTCTCTCTCTCTCTCTCTCTCTCTCCTCTCTCTCTCTCTCTCCCTCTCTCTCTCTCTCTCTCTCTCTCTCTCTCTCTCTCTCTCTCTCTCTCTCTCTCTCTCTCTCCTCCCTCTCTCTCTCTCTCTCTCTCTCTCTCTCTCTCTCTCTCTCTCTCTTCTCTCTCTCTCTCTCTCTCTCTCTCTCTTCTCTCTCTCTCTCTCTCTCTCTCTCTCTCTCTCTCTCTCTCTCTCTCTCTCTCCTCTCTCTCTCTCTCTCTCTCTCTCTCTCTCTCTCTCTCTCTACTCTCTCTCTCTCTCTCTCTCATCTCTCTCTCCTCTCTCTCTCTCTCTCTCTCTCTCTCTCTCTCTCTCTCTCTCTCTCTCTCTCTCTCTCTCCTCTCTCTCCTCTCTCTCTCTCTCTCCTCTCTCCTCTCTCTCTCTCTCTCTCTCTCTCTCTCTCTCTCTCTCTCTCTCTCTCTCTCTCTCTCTCTCTCTCTCTCTCTCTCTCTCTCTCTCTCTCTCCTCTCTCTCTCTCTCTCTCTCCTCTCTCTCTCTCTCTCTCTCTCTCTCTCTCTCTCTCTCTCTCTCTCTCTCTCTCTCTCCTCTCTCTCTCTCTCTCTCTCTCTCTCTCTCTCTCTCTCTCTCTCTCTTCTCTCTCTCTCTCTCCTCTCTCCTCTCTCTCTCTCTCTCTCTCTCCTCTCTCTCTCTCTCCTCTGTGCTGAAGGGATGCATGGTGCCAGGCTTGGAGGCATCACGAGCAGTAGATGCCCTGGGATACCTGCCGTCCTCCCTTGTATGTAGGCTTGTCAGCGCAAGAGGCCTCTGCGTTGATCGACGTATAGGACCTCAATACTCGTGGGAATAGTATGGGAGGACAACAAACAAAAACAACAAACAAACTGAATTTTCGGACACGAATATGGCTGGTACAAGGACTGAGAGAAAAGATGAGGGTGATGGAGTGGTTTCGGAGGGGGAGAGGAGGAGGATGGAGGCGGAAAAGGAGTTCCTTAGAAAGACAATACAAGGAGAGAAAACTAAGCAGAACTGTCAGGGGAAGACGCGGGACTCGGCTAGCCAGTAGTCAGATGGAATCAAGAGTCAGAAACAGACACTTCTAAAAAGAGGACCAGGTGGAGCCCAAATGATGGGGGGAATAAAGCGAAAAGTAGGAAAGTTGAGGAAACAGAATATGATGACCCTGAAGGAAGTGATGATGACGATGAACTGCATCTTGGGCTGGACCCCCTGGAAAACCTTGGAAAGACATTAAGGAAGATGCGAAACTGGTTTAAGCTGCCACAGATTGTAAAGATGGTAAAGAAAAAGCTATGCCAGCAAGTTTGAGGAGTACATGATGACCCTGAAGGAAGTGATGATGACGATGAACTGCATCTTGGGCTGGACCCCCTGGAAAACCTTGGAAAGACATTAAGGAAGATGCGAAACTGGTTTAAGCTGCCACAGATTGTAAAGATGGTAAAGAAAAGCTATGCCAGCAAGTTTGAGGAGTACATGGATGAAGTCCAGGAGCAGATAGTATTGGCGAGGGAAGAAAGAGCAGTCTTAGGGACTAGGGTGGAGGAAGAAGGTGGTAGGATGGTGCAGATCCTAAGGACAGCAGTCAGGGAAGAAATTGAGAGTGGGGCAAGAAGGGAACGAAGCAAGGAAATCAGGCTACCTTTGCTCAGGCCCTTGGAAAGAAAGGAAAGTGCCTAAGATCACGGGGGTGAAGGGCCCAGTGCTGCCAGTACCAAAGTTGGTCGTAGTAAAGCAGGAAAATAAGGAAAGCGAGGAGATAAAAAGGAAGTTGAAGGAGCTTGTGAAGCCTTCAGAAAATAGGGCTTAAGGTTAGAAGACTGAGAAATGATCCGAAACGGAGTCATAATAGAGTCAGAATCTGAGGAAGGGGTGGAAAACCTCCTGAAAAGTGATGATGGCGCTGAAAAGTGCGCGGGTTATGACAGTAGAAAAAAACCGACAAAGAAGAATACCCATGGTAATGGTCTACGATATTAATCCGGCATTAAAGTAATGAGGCCAGTTAAGGCAGAGATCTATAAGCGGAATATGCAGGGAAGTGAGATTGAGGAAGAAGGACTTTCAACACAGGAATTCACGGTGAAGCACAAATACCAGGAAAAAAACTGAAAGGAGAAACGAAGTTAAGAGGAAACCATATGGTAGCCGAATGTTCAGTGAGGGTGAGGAACTGGCTGAGGAGGAAGGGTAGGGTATACATTGAGTGGGAAAGCTGCAGGATTAAAGATTATGTGGATTTAGCACGGTGCTACAAGTGTCAAAGGTTTGGACATGTGGCAAAGTTTTGCACAAATGACAAGCCAAGTTGTTCGCACTGCGCGAAGGAGCATGTCTTCAAAGACTGTAAGAATACAAAAAAGGAGGAGGCCAGGTGTGGCTAAATTGCAGCAGAGAAGGCAGGCTAGACGCGGAGACTCCCTGCAAGCTGGAGAGGATGCCCAGCGTATGAGAAAGCAGTAAAGAGGTACAATGAACAGAATCGACTATGGAATATAAAACTGGGACAGATAAATGTGGGAAGAGGAGAAGAAATAACTATGGAGGAAATGGTGAGAGTTAGCCGGCAGGAGGGTCTTGAGGTGTTGCTCGTACAGGAAGCCTTATGTGGAAAGATGGACAGATTAGTGGATGCGGAGGGAGGTGGTTTTTTGAAAAGGAAGAGCAGGAGTTTGAGGTAGGAATGTGCTATTGTGGTATTGGAAGATTCGATCGATGCCAATGCTAGTCGCCCGAGAATCTGATAATACTTGCGTGAGTGTGATGCTAGAAAAGAGGAAGGAAGTCACTGAAGGTTTTTGTCAGCTTATACTGTCGGGCCGTCAGAGGGAATTGACGGTCATCTGAGAAAAAATAGTGGAGATCATCCGGAAGAGCAAGGAAAAGGAGTCGTCATCGGTGGGGAATTAAACGCAAGATCCAGGTTGTGGTGGAGTGACAGGGACGGATAGGAGAGGGGGAAGAAAAGTAGAGGAAATGGTGGAAGCCTGTGAGTTAGAGATAGTAAACCGGTGGAACCGTTGGACAACCTTCGAGAACACCCAAGGAGGATCTTCAAACATCGATGTTACTCTAGGAACAAGGGACGCGTAACGAGGAAAAATTGTCAACTGGGAAGTTGTAGAAGAAGTCACTGAGCGAACCATCGACTTATAAAGTTTGAAGTGAAGGAAATGGAGGTAGGAAGAACTTACAGAAATGAGATGACTGAAGGATCGTGGAACCTAAGAGAGGTTGACTGGGGTGAGATTTGATGGGAGTTCTGGTTGAGGAGGTTGAGGGGCTGCAGTGGGAAGGAAAAAGAAGCAGAAATATGTGCACAGGAGCTTCAAGATGTGATAAAAAGGGTGATGGAGAGGACGGTGCCCAAGTCGAGGAAAAGGTCAAAAGAAGGTGCATTGGTGGACAGAAACAATAAGTGAGATGAGGCTAAGGATGAGAAAGATATGGTAAAAGATGGAGAAGGACACGGACCTCAGGAAGACAGAAGAGCTTATGTCACAGCCCTGAGGAACAGCTTATGTATGGGAAATCAGGAAGGAAAAAGAGGAAATGCGTGGCAGAAGCTTCTGGGATTGAAGACGGTGAAAAGGACCCTTGGGGGAAGGCCTACAGGATCATTATGGAAAGATCAAAGAAGGAAACAACATTGGTCAGTATGAAGAAGGAGGATGGAAGTTTCACAACGTAACGACGATAGAGGAGACGCTGAGAGTAAATACTGCAAGGTCTGTTGCCAGATGACAATCAGGGACGAGGATACTAATGGATCAAATAACTGTAAGAGTAGAAATGGAACTAGTTAGCGAGGGGTTGGAGGAACCAGAATTTTTCAGAAGAGGAGTTGGATGCGGCAGTTAAAGCAAATGAAGAACAGAAAGGCTCCTGGGCACGATGGGTGTGAAGATAGAGGTAGTAAAGAGGATGTACGGAAGGATAAAAGGGCATTCTGCTCATCCTATACAATAAGATGTTGGCAGAAGGAAGATTCCCATCAGTGTGGAAAAAAAGGAGTGGTAAAAATATTCTTAAAAAAATAAAGACAAGAATCCCAGTGAGGTGAAATCGTACAGACCAGTGACACTACTACTTTCAGTCTTGGGAAAGTTAGGCGAAAAGTTGATAGTAACAAGAATGAAAAGATGGCTCAGCGAAGAAGACTTGTTAAGTGGATAGGCAGTTCGGATTTAGGGAGGGAAGAGGAACAGTGGATGCGGTTGATGAAATTGAAGAGGGATGTGGAGGAGACCGTAGAGAAATACGTGCTGGCCGTCTCCCTGGACATAGCGGGTGCATTCGACTCGGCATGGTGGCCAGAAAATCTTAAGGGTACTAAGGATGTGGAATTGTTCGAGGAGCTTGTATTGCCTAATTAGAGATTACTTCCAAGGTAGAGATGTGTTACTCAGGGTAGGAAATGGAGAAGCAGGGAAGAGGATGACTCGAGGGTGCCCACAGGGATCAGTTGTTGGACCACTCCTGTGGAATGTGATGTTCGACAGCCTACTGAGATTAGATCTAGGGGAAGGAGTAACAATCACTGCATATGCTGACGACGCACTGCTGTTAGTCAGAGGACAGAGTACACAACAGTTGGCTGATAGAGGTAGTAGGGCCGTTAGAAAAGGTAATAGAATGGGGACAACAAAGGAAGCTGAAGTTTTCAAAAAGCAAAAACAGTGACAGTGATGTTGAAAGGAAAGTTGATAAGACCACCTAGGCTGTTAGTGGAAGGAGAAATATATACGTTGCAAGAAGGAAATGAAGTACTTAGGAGTGGTAGTAGGACAGAGGATGAGTTTTGAGAAACATGTGGAGGAGGTGTGCGAGGAAAATGAAAGGGGGGTCTACGCCAAAACTGGCAGGACAGGCAAGAGCCAATAGGGGTATGACAGGGAGGCACCTTATGATGCTATACAAAGGTTGCGTAGAGCCGGCGATGTTGTACGGTTGTGAGTTCTGGGGGGAAAATGCCCGAAAGATTGCACTGAAGAGGAAATTGCTGAGCATGCAAAGAAGACTTCTACTGAAGGTAGCAAAGGCATACAACAACGGTCTCACATGACGCAATCAGAGTGCTGGGCAGGAGTAACACCGATTGACCTGCAAATAGAAGAGAAGGTGAAGAGGTGGGAGGATAAGGAAGAAGGAAGGGGGACGCCGCTGAGAGCAATGCAGCGAGACGAGAAGAGGACTTTGGAAGAATGGCAGAGGCGTTGGCAGAATACCGAAAAAGGTAGGGAAACCTTCGAATACATGCCGGACATCAGAAGGAGACTGCAGCAGAAGTGGGACATGGACCATTACCTGACACAGTTTCGTCACTGGTCATGGAAAATTTCAAGGCGAACCCTCAAGAGGTTTAACCTGGTGGAGGAGGAGAGGTTGTGAGTGCGGAGAGCTAGAGACCGCAAAACCATGTGCTCATGGAGTGTGAACTGTTTTGAGGAGGAAAAGAAGGAGACCTCAGGCAGGTGATGACATCGAAGCATCTAGAATGGAGAAGAGGCAACTTTGACTTCGATGAAGAGACAATTAAACAGCTCAGAACCACGACAAGAAGGATTGGGATAAAAAGAGAGGGAAACAGAGTTTGAAAGCTTAGAAGAGATAAATTAATATCCCGATGATTCACATCGCACAGGGGCGGTTGAGATGAGGGGAGACGTGCTGTTAGGCTAGACACAAGCAAGAGTGTCGAGAAGAGGATTAAGTGGCCGAAGCCCGAAGAGAAGAAAGAAGAGGAGAAGGCAAGAGGCCTGGCCAAATAAGTCACAGACTTGTGTCAGGGGTGGAGGTGGGAACGAGGGGCTTCGGTCCCAGCACGTCTCTCTCTCTCTCTCTCTCTCTCTCTCTCTCTCTCTCTCTATATATATATATATATATATATATATATATATATATATATATAAATAGGTTTAAACGTTTAATTTTATATTACTTGCCCATTTATTCACAGAACATTTTCAAACTCTACACAATTCATTAAATAGGTTTTAAAAATATTCTGTGAAAAATTTCAGGTCTCTATTAATTCTTGGAAACAAAATGGTGGCATTTTGAAAAACCATACTATAAAAACAGTATTTTTTATTTTGGTTTTTGTAAATAATTTAATTGTCATATTCTAAAGAAAATAAGCATTGCAATCAGAAAATTAGAACATAGCTTATTAAAAAAATCTACAATTACTAACAGTCCACAATTGGATGGGTGTTATTGCAAAAAGGAGATAACCCACAAAATATTAAAAAATGAGTTATCCAACTCTTGGTTGTAGAATATGTTTTGCTCTCTACATTATGCAAAAATGATTTAAGCCCTATCAGTGTTTCAAAGACTGATATAGTAAAAATGTTAACCCACAATCCTTGAAATCTTCAATTTACCATTATGCAAAAAACATTCAACCACTATAAAACACTCATCCCACAATCAGATGTTTGTAGGCTATTTTGCAACAAGCACTCGACCAGCTATATCAACCCACAGGAGCAGTGAGCACCATTAATCAGGAAAAGTGAGTGGTTTGTTGTCTGTTCAATTTGTTTACATAATTTTATTATTATGAAAATTCATTCAGCTAAGTGATATTTAACGAACCTTGAGAGTGACAAACCTTCATTGAATATTATAAAGGTAAGTCACAATTTGTAATTATTTTACTTTTTGAGCCGATAGTTATTAAAAAACCTAACCTATAACAATAGATGAAAAGTTGTTTTAATCAGCTTTATTAGGAGTTTACTATTAAGATAAAATGTAATTAATAGTTGGAATGTTTATTTATTACCCCAAAAATAATGGTCCCATTCATAGACGTGCACTATGTGTAGACCTGTGACTTAAATCCCTATTGCTAAACTTTAGCCTATAACAGATAGTTGAAGTGGGTTGAATGCTTATTACCAAATAACCAATATGGATTTTATACAAAGAACAGACCAATCTTTGAGGGTTAAATGTTTATTGCTAATTTGCCATTGTACAATTTTTACTTATTTTTTGTGTAATCCAATGTGTGTTTAAACGCTTATTACAAAACTTTATACAAGTGGTTTATAAGCTCTGTAACAGATATATGTGTGGGTTTGAATGGTTATTGCTAAATAATGAATGTGTATTTCAAGCAAAAAGGGTCCAAAAGTGTTAGGCTTAAATCTTTATTGCTTATTTAGTAACAAGCCTATAGCTAAACTTGTAAGAGCTTAAAAAACTATTAGCCCTATGTACCCAAAAACTTACATACCTACCTTTTGTACCCCTACCCAGATTACCAGATGTCAGGAATTCTTTTATTTCCAACAAATTTTAGCCTATTATTATTTTTATTTATTTATTTCCTGATGCTGTCTAGAAGAAAAAAACGTTATACCAACAATTTTAGCCTATTATTTTTATTTATTTATTTCCAGATGCTTGTCTAGAGGAAAAAACGTTGAATTGACTTGGCGCTCAAGAATCAAAACAAAAACCAAGCAGACGAAGAAAGGAACGGTAACCATTATTTATCGATAAATGATTATTTCTGCCCAATGATTCGGAGTTTGGGAGATGTTGAGCGCTCTTTAAAGATCCATCAGCGCCTATACACAGATTTAGACTACATTAATGTAATGAAGGAATGTAGAAGAAAAAATAAATTTGTTGTTAACAAACTAGAAAAACATAAAATGGTTACAATTGACAAACTATTGGAAAACATCACTAATAGGAAAGTAGATTCAAACAAAGAAAAAGTAAGTTGGCTCAAGACCCATGAAATAAAAATTTTGAAAAGTGAGCCTTTCATCTTATACATGAAAATTGACGCAACAGAAGAAAATGTGCAGGTAGTTGATTTAGAAAAAGAGGAAAAAAGGTCGACAACAAAGGTCGTTCAAAGATATTCAGTTGGACCACTTGTGGCCAACAGGTAAGCCACTTTCAAAGGAGAAGAAGATTAAAGACCTTAAAGAAATCTTAAAGCTTGTCCCACAAGATTTGAAACACTCTTACACTTTCTTTGAGAACGGCTGAACAGGGAGAATTTGATGATGATGTTGACGGTTTTTGAAGTCACAAACGTCGACTTTGAAATCGACAATGATGATAAACTAAAATTTTTTAAACTCTCTAACCTTTAAAAAACAGATTAAACTTTTGAAAGACTGCTATATTTTAATGAATTTTGAATGAATAAAAACACATTTTTTCATTATTAGTATGTGGGTTACTTTCATTTTTAAGCCCTCATTCCTTGATAACCCTGTTAAGCAAAAAAGCATTTATCCAACATTTTAATTTTTTTTACACAGATATACTTGACATTTTTATTTAAAATTATGTACAAAAATAAGTCAAAAACATTTGTTGTTATAGTAACAAACAATTTATGTACTTTTACAAAACATATGATTTGCCAGAGGTTGTTGACTTTGAAGCTGTTTATCTCAGGATCATGTTTTTGTGTGGGTTGAATGTTTTTTTTGTAATAACACCATCCAATTATTCTAACTATAATCCATCTATAGTGGACAAAACTGATAACAGCTCTTAACAAATGAATCGTAAGCTCTTACAAAGAAATTCTGCTGTACCCGGAGAAGGTCATCTTCAGTTGATTATTTTTATTCCTCATCATTATTGAAGCTATGAATAACTTGATACTATAATAATTACAATTATGCCTATTTTACAGCACCATTGCGGTAGAAAGTGTTACTCATCTGAAGAAACAATTTTTAGTATGCCAATTAGGATCTAGCTCATGAAACTCAATGATGCGAGAACAAAATTCCACTCTCCTGTCCTGATCATCTTCAAGAAGATTATGGACTAGGTGCATTTTTAAAAATTTAATTTTGTTTTTCTTAATTATTCTCTGCATTGAAGAAGACTTTGGAACACCAGTTTCAAGTTCAACCTTACTTAGTGATTTCGGTTTACGTGGTGGAGAGCGGATGCGCATACTAGTACTTCTCTTTCATCATTTGATCCTCTAGAGTACTTTTTTTACGACACTTCCAGTTTTCTATCAAAAGATTTTTTCACTTAGTTGTTGTTTGATTGCTAGATGGTGCGACTCCTAGGAAGGCAACCTGAAATTTTCTAATTGCTTCTGTAATATTGCCAAAGCAATAGTCCATGCACAATACTTCACTTTTTGTTCAATATTAAAAGCCATTTTCTCGAACTTCAGTATCAATAAAACTGTAATGGAGGGCGTTAGGTTATGTCTTATAGGTCAGCAATACATTACACTTTAAAAACAACGTACATCTTGAGCTATGATTACGGTAAACATTTTTACCGTTCTCCTCGTAGACCATCCTCCATTGGATGTGAAGAGTTACTAACTTACATTTACTTTGTAAATGTCTCAAATTTTTAAACCAGCTTAATTTTTAAAGTGAAACGCTTTGGGGTCGGATTTGCGGCATTGTATTCTACTAATAAAAGAATCTTTAATTTGATGTACCACTCGACCTATGCTCTTATTTAAGATTTCCTTCTGACCTCTGCGAGCGATCCCCCTGACATGACAAAAAATATGATAGTTAGTTCAAAAAGTACATTTATAGGTGCAGTAATGATGTACAAAATTTTATTGCTTTACCTATAATCGTTCGGGAATTATCAAGCCAATGTGGGAATTTTTTACACCCTTGTATATATAAAGACAGGGAAAATAACAAAATCTTAGACCGGAAGTTAAATTTTAATAACAGGGAGGAAAGAGACATTTTGATTTGAAAGCAGACTTCTTCAGACCATCGTAATCTTTTGTTTTAGGACAATAAGGCAAAACGCTTACTACGGAGCCTGAAATGTCTTACATCGGAAATAGACTACAATGGGAGTAGTTGCTCTCTTGATCGAAGAAATCTTTTTTACACGTGTGTATATATTTTTGTTTGTCGAGACAAAAATGCAAACGATACAACGGCCAACGAAAAACACTTATTTACCGGAATTAGACGCTTTTTGACTGAAGTAGACGTCTTTAGGGAGGACGTATCTGACCTGACGGGAACAGTACCTATATATATAATATATTTTATCATGGCAAACTTTTCTATGACGAGTGAAAAAATAATTTAAATCCTACGGGAAATGCTTCTTAAACATGCTAAACCTAAAATAAGAGTCAGTGACAATTTTTGTTTAGCTCCTGCTCATAACAATGGGTGCTAAAATTATACGTATCATTAAACACATCTATCTACGTATTCGAAATTACCATAGAGCTCCATCGTATTACAGTGTTTTCACTCAGATTACTATGAAGGATTTAGTAATCCTCCACTCTGGTCTATATAAATTAATTTCAAGTGTTACTGACATGTTTATAGATCTTCATTTAAATATTAAGGAACATCATAGAGAAATTTGTATATTTCATTGGTAACTATACAAAATTAATTTCACTTTCCGGCTTCAGGACTCTAATTTAATATTGGTCTTTAATTTCAAGAATCTGAGAATCCAGAACAGGTTTCGAGGGGAAAATATTAAGGAAAATCCACTGTTCTAAAGTGGATTAAGATATCTTTCAGCGATCATCATATACTTTCAGGAGAGTTTATTTTAGCCATTAAAAAACGTCGATGACGCTGTTAATTCAACAGGAAATCGCGTGGAAAGCCGGCGTGTAACTTTAAACTGTTACAAAAAAAGTTTTTTGGAGGAAAGAATACTAAAACTCTTTATTAAAATTAGTTTTAAAATATGTTATACTTGTTTTTTAATACTAGGATGGTTTATAATACTGCAAACAGTATTATCTACTAGGTTTTTTCATCGTTTTGATTGAATACTTCAATACTGCAATAAACAGTTATAATAAAACTAAATACAATCTGCTACTGTAATTTTCCTCAACGTTGTTTGTGATTCATTTAACCATTTTACAAAGTACTCAGCAATTAATAATTGAAAGAAAAGCAAAATTCGAAGATAAGTAGTAACGTTTGACGACATACTATTATCTGGCCCCCTGACACATGTGCTGTTGTAGAAGGTCAAGTGCGCGGAGTAGACAGATCGTCTCCACGGCTATGGATGGCTATCGGCCAATACAATGTACATGGTTATTTGTATCCAAGCAGATTAATTTCATATTTTTAAAGTGCACTCCACGTAATAGTTCATGACCTCTATGGACATTAGTAAAATTATGTATTCCACCAGATAAAAGAATAGAGTTACAAAATAGGCTATATACGAACATAAATATATACTTTTAACCGAAGATATATTACATAATTGATAATAGCACCGGATAATAAGCCAAATACATTAAGTTATTCCATAAAATATGAGAGATTAAAATAATAAACACCCCTTATTGGGCAAGTTTGAAGGAATCGGCGGAAAAGTATCAGTGTGTTTGAACAGAAAATGTATTCTTTAAATAGATTTCAGGTATTGGTCTAATATATTGATATACAATTCTTAGAACTTAATTTCGCATACTCCATAAGATTACATTTAGCTCTTTCTACAAATGATTCTGATTGGATTGCAAGCCCGCAGTGGTAAAATGTAGGCAGTGTACGTGCCTAATAGGTAATTAGAGCAGAGAAGGGACAAGTTAGTATGCTCGAGTAGAGCCCAATTAAATCCAGAAGCTCAATTATCACGCAAAAACATAATACATGAACGGTGACGTGACCTTGACACTTTTGATTGGTTTCTTAATTTGAATACAATAATTATTTTAACTTAAAATTTCAAATTGTTTCCCGTTCTATATTTAAAACGGAATGTTAAGTTGGAAAGAATTAGAATAAGAAGGGTGAAATGAGTGTGGCACTTGGTTATCGTAATATGTTAAAAATAGGTACACATCATTTCGAGAACTGATGTATTTATATTTCAGTTGTCACATTCTAATACATGAGATTATCCATATAAAAGATACACAGATAAAAAAGGTTATAAAAATAAAAGTAAGTTGACAAAAATAAACTAATTTAGATAATGTCATTATAAAGTAATTCATTAAAAGTTAATGTAACGTATTGGGTAATTTTTCGATTGGTTCATGCTGATCGCAAAGAAAAACACTGGGTTTTCTAGGACTTACTCACACTTGACACACATTCCAGACGTTGAAAACACACCGAATCAATTAAAAAAAATTTAATTTTAATCTTGTCCCGACGAACGCGTAACGTTCGTGGTTTTTTTATAAATGACGATCGTTTCTCCTTGTGTTGACACAAAAAAGAGAAAGGAGTACTGCAGTGTTTACTAAAAATAGAGCACGATAAGATTACTAGAAATGATAAGACCTATTATGTAATCTTTTGTAAAATTTGGTCCCCCTGTTTCGGTCATAGCCTACTGCATCAAAAATATCTTGATAAGTGATCTTGTCCTTACAGATCTATAGTCATAACATGTACATGGAATATAAAGCCTCACTTGTACATATAAAAAATCTTTGTAAAACAGTTCTACAACATATAAAAAAATACACTAATTTGATTCAACATTCAAGGTATTTAAACAGAAAATTTCAAATATTCGGAGAAAGCCTTTCATGAACAAGTACGACGGCCAGCGAGAGTTAACGTTCCCCTAAACTGGTGGGGATTTATCATAAGTCGGCTAATATTTAGTAATATTTTTGAAGGGCTTTATAATAATGTAATATAACAACGAAAACTATTATAATCGGATAAATGAAAAATTAAATAATATGCAAAATTTAGCCCCTGGCAACTCTGGAATGGTTGAAATTGTATTTAAATTTGGATACAGGACTAAAATTTCGTAAATTCAATTGGGAGCTAAAACCCAATTTTTTACGCTCTTGCAGACTCTCCACCTCCGAAGGACTGCCTACAAGGGTTAATAGATAATTTAAAAAATAACCACTAGGTTGATACGCACATCACTTTAAAGAGCAAAACAACGAAGAGTGTAGAAAAAATCACACTTCAATTATTATTCATTTAACAGTGACGGTTATTCAAAGACTTTTTGAAATACTCCTTTAAATTCAAGCTGAGAAATCGGTTGTTTGTTACCACAGTTAATCACGGTAAAATGTCGAGCTACAGTGAGGCACTACTCTCAGTACCTTTGAATGTCAACAGAACTAGCAGATTTATTGCAGGAAATGGTAAAAACCTTAATGTGTTTTGTTATTGTTTAACTAATGTCGGCAAAGTCCAACTGATAGAGAAAGTAAACAATCTCTTAGAACCTTCTTTTAAACATGTCAAATATTTTAGGTAGGAATTCACAAATTAGAAAGAATGACCAGAATGATGACCATATTGGTCCTTTAATGCAATTCATGCCCTTTATGACCAAGGCTATGTTAATAATTATTTTCTTACGATACATTTAATTGTAATTATTCAGCGAGATAAGAAACCGTTTAAAAATGTTGCGCTTTTATTAACAGAGATTGTTGAAATAAGGAAGTTAAGCGGTAATATTACGCGATCTTAGTCCATTAACTTCATTTTGCGTAAAACGAAAATGTTTATTAACAAACTGTGGGTTGTTTAAGATTTTGTAGACTGACTTTTACGACTTATTATTTTTAATATTTTGTAAAAACCGGCAATTGTCTTATTAATGAATAATATGTTTGATAGTGGCGGTTTACCTGCATTTTCTTCCCTTTTTTATATAACCTTGAACTAGCCCTTTGAAAATTATGTTTATGGCAATCAAACCTTTGCTTATGGTTTAAAACTGGCCTACTGAGAGAGCATAGACCTTCTGTTGGAGCCGCCACCCATCGGACCGGTTAAAGTCGGTTTAGAATGGTCCCACTTGAATTATTCAAAGTTTTTGAATCCTCTCTTCCAATTTAAAAACGTTATTAGACTCCTGTGGTGGTTGTTCAGTTAAATCAATCGATAATCAGAACAATAGGGAAACAAAATATTCCCAAAATTGAAAAAAACGGAGAGCATTAGTTGTCACAAATTGTATAAATAGTTTGAAAATATATAATACAAATTTATTTTATTTAAAATCTAGCTATAGTTAATACAAGTAATTAATAACGAAATTGTTCTATAAATCTCTAGTTATAGAACACATATTTTAATATCAGTATGAATTTCATAGATGAACCCAAAACAATTCAGAGTGTACGTTTAACGCGATGACAGTGGAAGCGAAAAAATTTCTCCAAAATTACGACGCAAGGGCAATTTGCACGATTTTGATTCTGGATTATTCCATCTTACTGTAGAAAACTTCATCAGCTGAACAAAAAAAGCGCTAGGAAAAGAAATGGGTTAGTAGTTATACCTCTTATTATTACTATGAGTATTCTAAATATAACAGGACTGATTTAATGTGAAATATAAATTTTAAGTTTAGCTCCAGTTCACTTAACAACCTCCTTAACTAAACAGTCGGTTCCACCTTCCTTACTTCAGTTCATCATCTGAAATCTGTTTGTCACTGACTAGTTGACTCCTGGAGTCATAGATTTCGTCTGAAGAGATACAAAATCGGAGGCGACAGAAAGAAGAAAGCTATCAAATTTACGTGAACGCATGTTACACAGTTTTTGGCATCAGCTACGTTATGGTAGAAAACTCGTCAGTTGCTCCACCGTAAATTTATGAGCGATCGTCTACAACTTTTATTTCGATACAAACCAGACCAAGCAATGGTGATGATTATAGTCGTCCTGACTGTGGTCTAAATGGAATCTATTTTTAGAATTTTAAACTTCATTATTATTTTGGAGTTTCTGTTATTAAAGGTTGGATATAAAATTTAACACAAAAAATTTGGAATTTTGTGTCCGTCTCATATTATATGTTGATATGTTATAGATGTTTAGTACCACCTCTTTGTCCTTTTCCTACGTCAGTGACAATGAAATGTTGTAATTGTTCTTACTATTTTCTTATATAAACATATTAATTTAAACTATGTAACTTTTGATAATAATTACACAAAACATATGGACATCAATTAACCTATAGATTCTTTATTAAAAACAATGTTCCATACATTCCGTCCACAGCAAACGAGGGTTTTTTTTCTTATCTCTTTAAAACGCCATCAGCTACTCGGCTATGGTGGCTGTGTTTTTAATTCACTGTGGCTGCTATTCCTGGTATGATAGGTGCCTCCCCAGGATTTGAATCCGTTGATCTCACAGTTATGTAGAGCGCGTGACTATATCCACTAGTCTACGGAGGAGAAACCAAACGAGGGGTTGAAAACCGTTAAAATTTAAACCATCAGCTTTTTACTCAAGGTTATAAGTTGCAAACAGAAACTAACATCGTGGTGAATAGTTGATAGTCGGTAACAACGGAAACAAGGTCTCCCTTATTTCACCCCTCGCCCCTCAAACAAGTGGGTATAAATTGTAAATCATAAAAAAATTGAAACCATCACTCCCTTTCCTAGAAATAAATGGAATGTGGCCTTCCTAAAGTGGTGTATCCAGTTAACATTGAAACAAACACATGAACCAATAAATCTACCATTATTATCTTTTGTGTTATTTCCTCCACAACATTCATAGATAACTAGGAAGAATGTAAAAAGGTGTCCTGTGTATCAGAAATGAGTTTTTTGTTTCTTTACAAAGTTAACAACATTTACGCTGCCTTTGGGCCCCTTCCATTTTTCCTTGAATTAAAAAACACTTGTTTTTCGTTTACAGTAAAACTAATGGTTTTTGTTTCATATGGCGTCAGCCCTAAATGGATTATAACAAGCGATGGCAGTAAAAAATGGACCTAGTTAGACAACATATAAGATAAATGGTGAAGAAAACCCCGCATAA
>NW_025785452.1:0-20371 GCF_021130785.1 Homalodisca vitripennis
AAAAAGTAATAGCTGGAAGGCCGAGAAAATGCTGTACGGTGAGAGGAATACGTTCTGGGTCGGATCCTTAGAAGCTATAGAACGTAGTAGGTCTACTGCCAACTCCATACGACTGTTCCTCAGCGTCTCTACTTGGGCGTCACCGACAGACACTACAGAGAGCGGACACTGCTGTGCCACCACAGACGATGGCGCAGCCAAGCTAGCGATGACGAGGAGTTGTATCTAGACATCGTTAACGATCTTTACACAAGTAAGTACAAAATTTTATGTAAATAATGTTCCCAAATCAGTATATTCTTATTGAACTCTTTGCATTTGTATTAAAAATTAAGTATCCTAAACCATTAAGCATAAATTTTTTATTGAAGGCTTTAACATAAGAACTGTCTGAAAGTTTATTTTTATTGCGTGATTTTTATTCATTTAATTCATTGAGTTCAAAGAACGAATGGAGAAGTGTAATTTTATTTTTACTTTGATGAGTAAATTCATATAGTTTCAACAAGTGTATTCATATTTTTGTTAAATTAGCAAGTAATATGATCCGATATTCCTTAAACATTATATTGTATCTGACCTTTGAATATAGGATAGTATACAATCCTTAAACGGCGATTAGACCACTTATTAACTATCTCTCATTTTCTAATACCAATAAAACCTAAGCCGGTAGCAATACATGCATAGTTGTAAAAGAAATTGTTTTTACCTTGTTAAGGACTTTTTACTTAGTTGTATTTTATTTGCAATATCGTTTATACTGCTTGATTTTGCTTCAAGGAATACAAATCAGGCTTTCCTGAGGTTTTTAATTAAAATTCAAATCTTTATCTCATCCAATTCTTGAGATATACATTAACATAATGATATGGAAAGGAAATTTTATTGTCTACATCCTTAGTAGAAAAAGGTTAACTATGCTAACCTACAGTAACAGGACTCAATGATGAGACAACTGATGGATGGACATGAAACTGTCATCGAACTCTTCAGAACTTAATCGTTCCGATACAAAATCTTAGATGCTAAAATATTACCTTTTCTTGCTAACATGGTTAATCATACTATTTACGTAAAACGTTAGTTAACTACCAGCAACCGTAAGGAGTAGCGTGCACAAAAATTAAATTCATGTTGGCAATATAGAAAGGTACCTTCATAAAAATTTCAAACCTATACATCGAATCTTTCTCTAGACATCGCAATGACAGACAGAAAAGCAGTAAAATAGATATGAAAGTTTTCCAGCTCCACGAGTAATGACTATAGTGAACTTCAGAAAGTAAATCCTATTTGTATTAAACACGAGATCGGTAACAGAAATTAATATATTTTATGGAATTAGTTATATGAAAATGTAGGCAAGATACCTAAAGTAATATACAGAGAATCCGAGAACACACTTCCAATCTTTCCAGGCATTAGTTTTATACAAAGACAAATCAAAACATAATAATCAAACTTTCTAAAACTCCATATTTACTGAAACTGCCACTATTTCGTAACAGATTTTTGTAGTAAGTTAAAATTAGGTTAAATGTTTTATAACGTGAAATCCTAATAACAGTACCACTAATGCCTTTTTAAGGTTCATTTTTAAATGGAAGAATATTTAAGTGTATTTAAATGAAATGCGATAAAAAGTTATTTATATCCCATATCAGTTTGTACGAATTGAGTTAAAAACCCCCTGATGACAAATTTTAAAAATTTATTATAGTCATAAGGGAGATAATAAGTTAATATTAAACAAATAAAAAACTATATTTTTTATATTATGTGACAGCAATGTTGGCAAGCCAAAGAATTCAGCTAAAGAACAACATTATATTGTTGAATCAGTGGTCCAATATATAACTATAAAGTGGAGGATTTTAGTTTATTTGTATTATAAATATAAAAAAAATCATTTTTATCCCTACAAAAATAAAAACTTTTATCTACCATCAGGCACTGTAAATAATTCTACAGAATTTTTAAAAAGGTTAGAAAATAGCGAAAATCTCAACTAATACTGTTAACCATGTAAAAGCAAACTGGTTTGTGTAATTTTTAAAATAATGTTTTTAAATGAAGTAATAGTCTACACAAAATAAATAATTATGGAGTAAATAACTACCCAGTACCAAAAAATCAATAAGTTGGGTTGATGGATAATCTAATCCCAGAAAGTTAATATCAGGTGATCGATTCCCAATTGGTCCGATTGTCATCGCGCCCGATGGTCTCATGGTTAGGCATAGCGTCTGCTGTGTGGCAGTGTGGTGGTTGGAGTTACTCAAGATGTGTCCAAATAGCGTGGGTTGCTGTCACTCATAACGTATTTGTCCAGAATGTAACCTTGTGAGCGGTTGTTATAAAACTTAGTGGGCGCGTTTGTAATCTGTTTGCTCCCCTTCAAAATCGTAAATTTGTAGAGCATAACTAGATGGATGCATTCCTATCAACTAATTCCCCCTTAATGGCAAATAACTGTTCTTGTGAATTGTTCCAACAACGTTTTGAAACAGCATATCAAACCCGTGGATAGCGAGTTGACCCCATGGAAACCCGACGGAGGAAGGAGCATGACACAACCCGGCGCGCTAGACTCGAAGCGAGAGCGTGATATGGATGAGTGGCATCGTATTATTGTAAACTGTTCATATCGGTCAAAGTATGTTTTATTTTTATTCTTCAGTAGCAAAATCCACCACCAGGTACTGATTTAATACTTTATTGAAAATGATCAGCTTGGAAAAATTTTTTGCAGTTTTATTTTTATTTTGTACTCCCTTACACATTAAAAACAATGCACACTTTCTATATAGAAAAAGTTATCTTTACAGTTTATTTTAATATTTATATATATATATATATATATTATATATATAGTATATAGTATATCTTTCAAATAAGAATAGAACAGAATAGAAGAAAAGAACATAAAAATTCTCTAATATTTCGTCTTAAGACGACATTTTCAAGAAATATACTGTAGGTAAAAAAAGCAAATATATCACCAAAAAAATAATAAACAAAAGAAAACATCATATGTTAATAAAACTAATTTTGAAATACGTACAAAGTAGTAAATCATTTTGCTTATTACAAGGAATATAAAGATATAAATATAAAATTGTAGTTAAATGTGTAATGTTATAGATGTATAAATTGTAACGTGTAATTTAATACATACTGCTATCCCGTAACTTAAATTTAGACCATCCGGAATTGTTTTAGTTTGTAGCACCCTCTGATGAGCTATTTCTAAATAATTTATTTTAAGTTTAATGGGGGTTCTAAGAATTTTGTTAATACTTTTTAGAGAAAAGCATTTCATCAGAATTTTTTGTTATGCTCCATTGCATGGGCCGAAATAGGATTTGATTTAATTTCAAGATTTTGTATCGCTGCGATTTTTGTTCATTCAATTGTGCAATGGAGTTATTGGTCTGGCCAATGTAGTCCTTCGGACAGTCTTTACATGACAAATTGGGTAATGACATTGCTGGATTCACAAGTCCATTTACCAAGAATCGGATAATTTCTTTTCGTTGTGCTGCTCACCAGAAATGTTTTGAACATATTATTAAATTACATGTTTTTTGCAGCGAGGCTTAAAAAAACAGGGTTCACGAACACCCAAAAAGGTTTGTTTTAAATTTTGAGTTATCTCATCAGAGGGTATTTTTTGGTCTAACTAATATGTTTTTTTTATTTGTTTGTTTTTCAAATTTTTAGGCTTTTTTAAAAAATGAACTTAGGTAGATTAGTGAAATATATTTTTGGTTACAGGTGAAGCCTGTAGAATATTATGTGCATTTTTAATTATGACCACATTAATTTTGTATGAGCCCTGGATGATAGGTGGTAATAATTTTTTCCTTTGGGTGTTTATAATTCCTAGGAGTAGAGTTTTTTTAATTTTTTGCATGTTTATCATTAACAATTTTGTTAGGATATCCTCTATTTTCTAAAAACATTGTTTTTAATTTTTCGGTGTGACAATAATAATCATGTTTATTAGAAGCAGAGTCCTATTTGCACTAATAGTTAAGACCTTTTCGGAATAGATTTTTTAATGTAACCAGGATGGCAGCTTGAGTAGTGTAATTATTGACATATGGATATGTAATCTTTTGACATGGATTTTCGTTTTTAGGTGTCCCTGGTCTAAAAACACATCGACAGTCTAAAAACGTAACAAGATTTTTAGAAATAATGAAAGTGAATTTTAAAACTGAAAATGAATTTAATTCTTGAATAAAATTTGTTAAAACAATCCATGCCCATGTTGCCAAATAATAAAAATGTCGTCAATATAATCGGAACCAAACTAACGGTTTTAAATTTTGAGATGTTAAAAAATTATGTTCCAGAAGTCCCAAAAATAAATTTTGCATATGAAGGTAGCCATTCAGGTTCCCATTGCGGTTCCTTTCATTTGTAAGTAATTTTTGTTTTTAAATCTAAAATTATTCATGGTAAGTATAAAGGTTTCTATGCAGATTAAAAAAGAAGTAGAAGAGTTTGAATTCCTAGGTCATAAATTTAAAAAATGTTTCCTAACAGTTCTTATACCATCGTCATGATAATATTTTGTGTACAATGATTCCACGCCAACTGAAGCCAAAATTAGTTCACCGTCCAGGGGCTGGGGTATTTCAGAAAGTCTGTCCAATGGAATGTGATTGGTGTCCGTTATGTGTGACTGTAGAAGATTTGGCCACAAGGGTTGCAGATGAGCGTCAACGAAGCTTGAAAATCTTTCCTGTTGGCGAAATCGTAGCAAGCTGGAAACAAATGGGGTCGTCCAGGCGGAGGGCGAATCGGTTTATGTATTTTAGGTAGCGTGTATTTCTATGTTGGTTTTGTGGTTAATAGATTTGGATTTCTTGGTCGGAGCAAATTTTGAGTTGGGCATTCAATTTTCAAAAATTTCAGAAATTTCATTGTTAAGAAATTGTTCAGTTGGATCTTTTGACAACAATTTGTATGTAGTAGTATCACTGAGTTGTCTTTCAGCCTCTAACGTATAGTCAGTGAAATTTTTTATAACAATCGAGTTTGTTTTTGTCTGCAGGTAAAATTACTATGTTTTTATTATGTTTTAATGAAGTGATTTGCTTTTCTTTCATTATAACTCAGGTTTTGTTGTTTTGGAAGTGAATCCCCAAATGTAGGATTTGCTATATTTGATATTATTATTGGTGTTTATATACTTTTCCACAGGATGAATCAAGGCGGTATGTTAGGAGGTTCCCAACTCAGAATATTGTCTTGGAACTTCATAATCGATTCATGTATATGAGACTGAAGTGGAATTTGGTTTTGGCGAAGAAGTAAAATTTGACACGGACATCTCTTGCGAAAGCAAGAGTCATCAGCTACTAAGTCAATATGATATGACTGGAAGGAGTAGGTGAGAAGGTCAATCCTTTAGAAAGCACAGACATATCAGCTTTGTTAGGTATGGTATCTGGATAAATTTACAATCGATTTGCAGATATCTGAAGATATATTCAGCTTTTATTTCAACTTTCAACTAACATTTGTTGCATTTTGTTGATCATTTCTTGCTATGACTGGTTTTTACTGTATTACTGGTTAATGGATTGTTCATTATTAAAGGATCTTTTTGAATTTGGATTAAACATATCCTTAAATATTGTTGGTAAAGAATGATCAAATTTTAAATTCTCGAGGCAGACAATTTTGAAAGATTTTTTAGTAGAGATTGGGCTTTTTCGGACATAATGTTGTTAGCTTCATTAATTATTTCATTAAATTCATTATATATATATATATACTAATATATATATATATATATAGTATATATATATATATATATATGGAAATTTTATAAAAAGCTTCGTGTTTAATTTTTCCACTGTTTTGGTTTGAGTTTCTTTAAACAATCCTTTATAAAGTTGTAGAACTAGATTTTTAAGCTCAAAACTAGTTTTCGTGTAGCAAATACTTTAATTTCGTTGTGCACACTTGGCAGGAAGAGCAGAAATCGGGGAAATTTTGGACGTAGTCCATGCGGAGTAATACCAAAGTTCAAACATGCACTTACAAATAAAATATGACAGTTTAATACGGCCAATTCATTTTTTACGGTGATATCGGTATTGTTTTATAAAATATGACTTGCTTGAGTTCATAATGTTTTGTGTATATACAGGAAAGTTTGAAAAAAGATAAAGGAATAAGAGTAAAGTTTAAGAAGAAGGAAGTATAGTAAATAAGAAGGTTATATTTACCATAATGGCTCTTTAATTTTGAATGCTTTTGACTGAAAATCCCCAAGTGGGTTATGTATCTTCAAATAAGAATAGAAAAGAATAGAAGAAAAGAACATAAAAATTCTCTATTATTTCGTCTTATAAGGGGAGTGGGAAAGGGTAAAAAAAAAATTTTTTTTAGAATTTTCTATTTTTAATGCAGTTTTGCTAGAATGAAACTTTCTTCTTTAAGTATCTGCTTTTAGAAAGAAATTAAATAACTGATAACTCTAAATATACATTTTTTAAATAATACGGCAACAATAGTATTTTTTAAGTTTTTTTGCTTTATTGTAGCCGCCCCAGAGTAGGCCTCACTTTGTAATAGTAACTACTTAACCAACAAAACATTTGGTGTACGTTTTGATTTTTTGGTTATGTTGGTAGTACCAGCCTAGTACTATCTACTGCTAACCATCTGTTGTTTTTGCTGAATTGTTTGTTTATATTATCAAACTGCTGTTTCTAGTCAACATAAAACAAATATTAGTGTTTCTGAGTTTGTTTCGTTGTGAGATTTTATTCCTTGTGAGTTCAAGTCATTGTGTTGTGTTTGTGTTTATATACAAATGCCTCGTTTAAATGTATCTTATAAGAAGAAAAGTACTTTCAAAGGGAATAGGTATCACAAAATTTCAATCAGTTGAATTAGTGGAATCACATACACCGAGTGTTTGCCCCCCCCCTCGGAGCCTAGGCCCTAGCTCTATCACCTACTCCTGAAGGCCTCGAGTACTTCACAAAGACCAAGTTCTTCTTCAAAAAAACTGAACTTCTCTGTTTATGACCAGGTTTGTGAGCCCAAAGGTAATGGTAACTGTATTTTTAATGTAGACAAAAACTAAGTGAGGTTATAAAAGGTTTTGTGCGATGTAAACATTGCGGTGGCTATGACTGTGTCGAATTGGCTGTGTCACAGGAAGAACGACATGGACTGTCTGCTAAATGTTGACATTGAATGTTCAAAATGTTCCACTGGGAGTTCGTTTCAAGGAACTCATAGAACCTCTGTGAAAACAATAAATATGACATAAACCTACGATTATATTTATGGTATGAGAAAACTATTGGCCGGGGTCTTAAGCGCAGGCAATATTCTTTGTTCACTTCTCTTCTTGATCTACTACCTATCTCCACCTCCAAAAGTATTCTGTATACATACGCACAAACACTAAATAAAACAAAAAGACTTGTTAGAAGCATGTGCTAAAGAATAGTATGGCCCTAGCACACGAGAAGAAGCTAGATCTACAGAAAATGGTGGTAATTCTGACTTAGGCAGTAGCGGCGTTGGATGGGTCGTTGGCAGAAGCGCGGCCTGACACATCTTAAAAATGGAATTAATGTCTGGTTACTAGTGTAGACACTACCAAAGTTCTTGACATGCATGTTATGTCTAAAGTTTTGCCATACTTTTGCACTATGGCTGAAAATACTAAGCAAGTACCTAAGGCTCATGTATGCCACAAAAAATTTTTCAAGGTTTCAAGTGGTACAATGGAGGTTTAGTGGTGCGGTAAATGAGTGTTTTAACGACTCTGTTGATCACGGTGTCGCGATACGTAAAGTATTTTAGGAGACGGTGATAGTAAGGGCTAACAGACACAGATTGTTTCTGAACAGCCGTATGGTAAAGATGTAAAGATAGAAAAGCTTGAGTGTATTCGGCCACATACAAAAATGAATATGGGACGAGACTTCGGCAGCTACAAAGGGATTATAAAGGCAAAATGTTATGGATGAACGGTAAAAACATTGGAGGTAAAAAATAGGCTCACTGATCTAGATATTGACATGTTGCAGAGACTATTATGGATTATCCCATTAGACGAGCAGTGTCGGATAACACTGGAGTACAAGGCATGAGAAGGAATATATGGGCCATAATATTTCCATAAGCTGTCCGACCGACAAAACTCACTCCCCACATGGCCTATGCCCCAAAGGGAGCTGATACTTGGTGTGCCTATAAATAATCAAAAGAACTGAATGCAGTCCCTTATAGCCATAAAGCACAGCATTCCTGAAGCTATCTTACTTGCCATGAAAAAAATATTTACTGACTTGTCAAATCCTGACCTTTAAGAAAAGTGCCTTCATGGCCAAACACAAAACTCATAATGAAAAGTTTTAATAACATGTTTTTAGGTCAAAAATTTCAAAAAACGACATTTGTTAGGTTAAGATACTTTTGAAGCTTGTGTGCCCAGTGATGCCAGTTTTAAAAACCCTTCAATGTATGGTTATATTCCAGTAAGTTGAGGGTGTTTGATAAATTAAGGACTAAAAATGTCCTAAAAAGTAAGCTCGTCGACGCACTCACTCGGCACCCATGGACAGAATAAGATTGAAGAAAGCAGAAAAGGCAACTGAAGAAATGTCAAAAGCCGCTAGACCAGGCCATGGAGAGCTGAAGAGGAAGCTGCAAGAAGACAAGGAAATGGATTGCTAGATGAACCAGATTAATGGTGCAGGACTCTATCCAAACAGAACTGTGAGTAGATTTTCTTTAAACGCCCACGTTAACCGAAATTAGATTTTTTTTGTACATAGGTACATTTATATTCTCAGGAACTTATAATAGATAACAGGGTTGAAATTTTTTTAATGCATGTAAACCCTACAAAATAACCAAGTAACCACACTAGAATTATAACATTTAAATTTGTAGTTGCTGAGAAAAAAAATTTTATGTAAAAAAAGTTAGTTTAAGAAATAGCATGTTAAAAAAAAAAAATGTTTATTTCAACAATTAAAAAAGATATTAAAAAAATAATTCTAGTAAATGTAGCTTTACAATACATAGAGGTATACAGATATAAAATTCCAACATCATATATCTCTTATAATTCCTGAGAAAAGTGTACCTAAAGTTCACAAATTTAACATAGGCGGGTATAGGGCCTTCCCCACTCCCCTTAAGACAATTTTCAAGAGATATACAGTAGGTAAATAAGCAAATATATCAACACAAAATAATAAAAAAAGAAACATCATATGTTAATAAAACAAATTTTGAATTACGTACAAAGAGTAAGATAATTTTGCTTATTACAAGGAAAATAAAGTTATAAATTAAAATTGTAGTTAAATTGTGTAATGTTATAGAATAAAATTGTAACGTGTAATTTATACATTCTGGCTATCCGTATCATAAATTGTAGACCAATCCGGATGTTTAGTTTGTAGCAGAACCCTCTGATGAGCTATTTCTAAATAATTTATTTTAAGTTTATGGGGTTCTGAATTTTGTTAATACTTTTTAGAGAAAAGCATTCATCGAATTTTTTGTTTATGCTCCATTGCATGTGGCCAGAAATAGAATTTGGAATTTAATTTCAAGATTTTGTATCGCGCTGCGATTTTTGTATCATTCTAATGTGCAATGAGAGTTATGGTCTGGCCAATGTAGTCCTACCGGACAGTCTTTTACATGACAATTGGTAAATGACATTGCTGGATTCACTAAGTCATTTTACCAATATTCGGATAATTTATTTTTCGTTGTGCTGCTACAGAAATGATTTTGAACTTATTATTAAATTACATGTTTTGCAGCGAGGCTTAAAACAGGGTTCACCAGCCAAAAGGTTTGTTTAAAATTTTGAGTTAGCATCATCAAAGGGTAGTTTTGGTCTTACTCATATGTTTTTCAAATTTTTTGAGCTTTTTTAAAAATTACTTTAGGAGGATTAGTGAATATATTTTTGGTTACAGGTGAAGCCCTGTAGAATATTGTGTGCAGTTTTTGACTATACCATTAATTTTGTATAGCCCATGGATGATAAGGTGGTAATAAATTTTCCCTGGTATTTTTATAAATTCCTAGGAGTAGAGTTTTTTTTAATTTTTGCATGTTATCATTTACAATTTAGTTAGGATATCCTCTATTTCCTAAAAACATTTTTTAAATTTTCGGTGTGACAATAATAATCATGTTTATTAGAGCAGAGTCTCTTTGCTCTAATAGTTAGACTTTTCGGAATAGATTTTTTAATGTACCCAGGTATGGCACCCGCTTGAGATATTGTGGTTAAATAATGCATTGGATTTGTATCTTTGACATGGATTTTTTCGTTTTTTTTAGGGTGTCCCTGGTCTAAAAACACATCGACCATCTAAAAACGTAAAAAGATTTTTAGAAATATTTAAAGTGAATTTTAAAACTGAAAATGAATTTTAATTCTTGAATAAAAATGTTGTTAAACTAATCCAATCCATGTTGCCAAATAATAAAAAATGTATATATATATATATATATATATATATATATATATATATATAGTATATATAATATCAAATATTCGTACACAAAAGAAGGGACAGTTTTTGAACTAGTAAGGCGTTTCAATGATATTTACAAGTAAAACGTATCATATTAAATTTATCGTACATAGTACTCACTACCATATTGAAGAATGTATTCGCCACAGTCTAAAATAAGTCAAATAGACTGCTCAGCGTATTTCAAAACTAACATAAAACCGAAGACGCAACAATCTTTGCGTAAGTTTTTATGGTATAGTTAATTAAGGTGCTTGGCACACAATGGACCGCCCAGTGTTCGGTCATTAAAGATTTAGGTTGCCACTTAATGTAAATGATTGGATTGATTAACGTTAAATAACAGTATGAGATTCTTGCAGCCTTTCAAGATAAAACTATTTCAGTTCTTCTAATTTAGATTTGTATCTATTTCGGTTAGTAATACACATGTTCTAGACTAACTAATAATTAAGAAGAAAATTGTATAACCGAATTCTGTTAAAACATTTATTATCTCGAGTTTTATAAGATAGGTTTATACCTATCTCTTTGTAAATACGTGAAGATAAAATTAAAATAAATTGTTATTACTAAAAAATTAGGCTTTTCTTTAAATAATTTTTGCTATTGGTTAGTCTTCTAGCTTAGCAATATAGGCTGAAATCATTCTATGTGTTACAAGGTTAATATTTAATACCAAAAAATGTTCTACAGTAAGAAAATTAAAGAAGTGTTTTCAAATGGAATCCAAACTATTTATTCCTTAGGTCTTCTTAGCTTTTTAATTAACATTAAATAATCCAGGTCAAGCTGAAAGAGTCATCTTATAATAAATGTTGTTAAATATTTTACGACACAGGACCCAACAATCATAATGTAAATTAGTGTTTAGAGGGCAATTGTTTTCAATACAATTGCATTATTTAGAAGCCGGTTGTGTTTTTTCAGATGATAAATTCAAGAAACATCTCATGTTAACTGAAATTAGAGTATTTGAACTTTTTAAAGCCCCCAATTAGGGAAGTAGTGTATAATTGTCTTTATATTGTGTTAAAACTGTTATGGATTTATACATAAGTGACAATTAAATTCCGGCGAGCGCTAAACGAGAGTCCTTAAATATAATAATCAGCAAAATTATTGATTTATATCCATTATTACCAATTTTGGTTGATTAATCTCGTGTTTGAGGAGACAAATTAATGTTTGTATTACGGTTTTTATCTTAACTGAAAAACAAAATCATTAATTGTCAATAAAATATTAATTAAATTTGACTAAGTTTTCATTACTTAAATCAAGGGCAGCACCATTTGAAGTTTGTAGAACAGGAATGGTAAATATCACATGGTTATTGTAATATAACTTATTCTTCTATGTTCTTATAAAGCTTCTACCTATTTTCTTGATCATATTTCACTGTTACAGAATGTCTTATGGATCAGATAAGGAAATCGTGTTGTTTTAAACCGGTAAATCTATCTGACCATCGTGTCATGTGCCTGTAATTCTTGATAGATAGTTGCCTACTTGGTACATGAGTTTGCCCTATTCGTCCAAGGAAGAATTACTATTGATTTTGAGGTCTAATTAAATTGAATTAAACGTTCTAAAAAACTTTTCAATCTGAACCTGCTTTTATAAATAAATTAATTTTAATAAAAATAATAAACACATTCAAATAATTAAAATTTTGTAATCCTAACTACTTGTAAACTAAATCTAGGTTAGATTGATAAGTATGAATGCATAAATAAAATATGTAAGATTAACCGTGTAGAGAGTTGTAAGCATCTTTTCATTCAATATAAAAGGCAGCGCCTAAAACACACAATAGAAACGATGCAGTAAATTTAATACTTGTCAATTGTTACACAAGTTAAAACACGTATGTATTGTTTAGTTTGTTGACCATTAATTTCCATTAACTCTCTATATGTTTGTATAATGTCAAAACATTTCATTATTCCCATACGTTTTTTGCAAATAATTAGTGGAATACTTTTTTTTCGGAAAATTTCTAATTTAAATATAATTCTAAAAACCTACAAATCACAATAGGTAAATAAATGAGAATAGTTACCTTGGCCCTACAGTTACTAATTCATTGGAACATACAAGAAAATATATAAACAGAAAACCTTTTCAGTTTCTACCATTAATTGACTAAAGTGAACCTAGCGAAATGCATTTAAAATTGTTCTGCCCAGCAAGTAATCACCGAATGCCTACGACTCGTGATGTGCAGGATGTTGTACATCCTATTTTATTCTGTGATTCGTTATTTTCTTATGTTTTTTAAATTTGACAACCGATTGAAGCATTTTAAACCACCTACAGGGATAAAAGCTGTTATGGAGCATGTAGATATGTTAGTGGACATGTAAATTTATTTAGGAACTGTATTCGGGAAGGTATAGTAACCATATTTTTCAACCACCTGAGGGATAAAAAGGGTTATGGAACATGTATACATGTAGTGGACATCTACAACATTATAGGCTAAACTGTTATTATTCAAGGTATAGCACCACATTTTTAACTAGAACACCTGATGATGGTAGCTGGAAATGTTTTCGAGCACTTCAGACATATAGTGTAGATAAAGTAAATTATTGACTTAATCTGATTCAGAAGTGAAATTTTGAGTTAGAAGAAAACCAAAAACTCCGATGCTTACAGGACATGCCATAATGGACGTTATTTTAATTTATGTTTATAAAATTGACTGGAAATAATTGCTCAGTATCAACCTTTAAAAATACCAATTACTAAAATGTGAGATTTCAATAAAAAATTTGGTATATCCGTAAACCCCACCTTTATTATATTTAATGCCAAGGTATAAATTTTAAGGAGTATTCCCTACTGAAAATTACCATTTATTAGAAATAGTATATAACTTGAATTTAAAGTAACTTTTATAATTTATTTCAATTATATGGCTTTTATACAGAAACCATAAAACATAACATTTAATATATATAAATTAACTTTTTCAACACTGTGAAAAAAATATTTGAAGAAGAGCATTCACACCTACTTTTGGTCTAGATCCAGCCAATGTATCCCAGAACCAGACTGCAATCCCATCCTTTTTTCCGTGATAACTTTTAGCAAATACATAGCCTTTTCCCATTCTTGTTAGTGGGTTTAAATTAGGCCTACATATTGATGTCTCTCAATATATATAAGTATAACCATTCACCGACTACAAGTTACCAGTATGTGACAAGTTAACTTTCATCTATAGCTACTAAAATAGCTTGTGTAAACCTTCAAAACTCTGATTCCCGCAGATTTTGTTTTTTTTATTTTTTTACAATTATGCGGTTCTTATATCACTTTTTAACTATTTAAGCTGAAGTACAGTAAAAAAATTTACTACCATATTATGTTATAATGCTGTAAAAGCTTCTGTTCATGGATATTATAGATTTGTTTAATACAAAAGTTTAAATATAAAAACTAAATATAGTCTAGATAAATATTTTATAAAATAATGTGTTTGGTAAAATCATATATTTTAAAATATTTGTGGAGGAATAAAACTTGACGAATTGCCAAAAACTTATTTCTTGTCATGTTATTCAAAAATGAGTACTAATAAAACAATGGTATTGTGTTCATTAGTTACAAAGTTAGTAAGACATTTCAAAATCCCATGTATTTTTCTAAAATAACAACTTTAAATTATTTATAAATAATAACAAGTAGCAATCATTTATTCTAGGACCGAAGTAACCCTAATATACGAGTAATTAATCTATTAAAAATGTTTTGTAGAAAATAACTCAGTTTCAGTAGGGGATTCCACTTAATGAGATTTAGCCTTTCCTATTAGTATAAAGGGATGATTATGCACTTTTTAATTTAAAAAATTCGTAATTTGTTATGGCTTTAAAATATACCTTCGTTTAATTCTGATTCAGAAGTTTATCTATACTCTTTAATATGCAAATCCATATTATTTGTAAAAGCATTGCATTACTTTCGGTATCTGTTTCATACCATAATTCCAGACGCCACCAAGTTTCGCAGTGCTAATGCCATATTCGAACACAATATTTGAACACTAATATCATTTCTTTCCTTTCTCTGTGTGGTTGGCTAATTTGCTATTTAAACATTACTATAATGTATGTTTACTTATTTGCACTATGCAGCTGGTGTGATCATTATGGAAATTTTGTTTTTGTTTTGTAAACTTACTGTTATTAGTTTGAAGGTTTTTAATAACACTGTTGTGTACAGTTTTAATTGTTTTAATGCTCTTCAAATAAGTGTTGTTTTTGTTACGGAATAGTGCTCTAAAGTTTTAAATATGACCTAGAAATAAGAAGGTACAATTACATACAATAAGTTCCAATCATCTAGTTCATCTAGTTTGTCCCTCTAGGCCTAGTTTGAATTTCACCAACACATTACTAGAAAGAGTAGGTATCAGAAATCTTCTCCCTGACAGAAACAGGACCCAATGGATTTTGTGTTTTCAACATGATTTTATTATCTTGCTCTCATGTCCTTTAATTTTAATCTGTTGTAATTTTCATGGTGGTGCATAGGTGGTATTTTCTGTATTCCTTTTAATGTAAAAACACTCCTCCAGTTTTGTCTTGATTTTGTATATCTAGACAAAGGCTTGCCAGCCGTTTGTCTTTACCTTTATGGAGAATATCACCTAGGCCACGTCACACTAATTCTTTAAAGTGGGTTAGAAAGTTTGGCAAATTTTATTGTTTGGAGCAAAAACTTTGCAATTGATTATGGGTTATAATTAGATATTTTAGATATATTAATAGTCGATGTTTCCAGATTAATTATAGGATAGGTCATTCCAAGTATTATGCTAATGTCTTTTTGAAAAGAACACATAATTTTACAATGTAAGATTTGTTTAGTATTACAGTTTTTAATTTTAATATTATTTTAAAAGTCAGAATGAAATAAAATTCATCAAGATTTCAAGTATAGAAGTTAAAATACATTTGGAATTCTGTAGTATAACTATATAAGACTGTGTAGTTACTACAGTCTTTTAAAACCCCCCCTTTTTTGAGTCTGTCATAACCAGTGACAGAAAGTTGAGAACAACGTGGGTGGAAACAGGTATATAAAAAGATTTTAGTTTTTAAATTTTATTCAGTTACTCCTTTTGGAGTTTAGAATAATAAAATTAATTCTAAAATGAAATATAAATAATTAGATTTAAATAAAAATAAAAATTAGAAATAAATATATTTTTTATTTTAATGTTATCATTTATATATATATATACTTACATACGTTTATGTCTATTTATCCGACTGTTCATGGAATATCTCGACTTAAAAGATTTTTATATACAGCTTTATAATTTATACATATAACACTGTCTTTGGATAATAATGTAGGTAATTCCATGGGGATTTTATATAAGCGCAAATGTTTTGACATTAGCCGTATGGGAAATCATGATGGCGACTGAGAGAATAAATAAATATATACAAGAATGCTTAATAGAAGCATATTACTTTTCCATGTGAAAAAGAAGATTCAATGGATTCCTGCGTCGGAGGTAACCTATATAATTCACATAATTTTGTAACAATAATTGAGTTAAAAGAACTGATACGAACCTAACTCAATGAACACATATAACAAGTAATCGTGGTGGCAAGAAATGTTAGACAAATTATTATAAAACCTTTTAGATTATCCTAAAAAGTTTATTTTCCACATAGAAAATATTAACATGTAAATGGATGTGCATGTTCAAGCTATGCGGAATGTGAAAGCACCTTAGGTTTTTAATTCTGAACACTGGTCCATTATTTTAACTTCTTCTTGAATAATATTACTCCCGTAGTGTGTGTATAGTCTATATGTCTTTCCTGTATTTACTGTCTGTTTATCTGGTTTTTTGCTCCAAATTATCTGGAAAAACGAAATACTTATACACTCGGACAACTTTGTTGAGGCTTAATTTTTTACATTAGAAAAACTTATTTAGATAATGCTAGTCTCTCCACGGGATATAGCTGAGCTTTAGAAAAGATTTTTACATTAGTCTTACGTGTTGTGATCGTGAAAGGAGCAGGATAAATAAATGTGTAAAAAGGCCGATTATCATTTAAGTGATTTTTCAACATTAAAATGACACAATATAATAGAAGGAATGTCCATTTCATTAGTTTGGCATAAAGAGATAATTTCTGCGCACTCTTACATTTAGACACTCTCCCTACCCCTTCGGAAATTGTATTGTTTAAAAAACTACTACGAAAACGGAATCATTTTATAAAATGAATGAATTACGTAGTCGATGTTATTTTATATATAAAGATCATCACGCGGGCTTTAAAGTAACATTAAAATTCGTTTCTACATAGAAAAGAATTGTGGTATAAGAAGGTGTATGTATAATTATGAAATTTGGCTGAGCACCATTGAAACACTTAGTCAGGAAGCACAATTTCTTTTTTATCTGCCAAAGGAGAAAAATGTTTTTCTGTTTGACTTATGTCTACCTGTCTGACCACAGGCGTCCCGGGAATGAAATAAGCTATAAGCTTGAAAAGTTGCAAGCAAGCTTAGCTAAGCCCTTTTACGCGACACTCGGTTTGGCGTTCTCTTACCGTGTATTATTTTCCTTCAAAAGTGATAAGTATGAAAATTATTTATATAAATATGTATCATGTTTTTTGTCAACCACTGGGCGCAGTGATGCTAGTTCCTCAGAGAGAGTTAACGTAATATTATAAGCTTAGTTTATTAACTCACGCTTCGACACTACTGGTCTATTCCTATACATAATGAAACAAATATATTTTATTCTTAATATATGGTAATAAATATTAAAAATATTTTTTATTTTTAGAATACAGAATATGTACAGTGTGTTAGAAAAATAATGCTGGGAATTGTAAAGTACGTTATTTTAACAATATCCAAAGATATCTAAGCAATGTTAAGGTAAAATTGCAGCTATAATAAATTCGTAGCTGGTTGAAGTAGTGTAGCAGTCACTTGGTTGGCAAAAAACATGTGATAACTAAATCGAAGAAAACCTAAAATATAACATCAGAAGCCTCAAAAATTTTTCCGACGGAATATTCAGATGGAAACCCCCAAATATAAGTCAACGATCTTATTAATAAAACATTGAGACTTCTTGCCTTCTAAATTGCCAGTTGATTGTCGTTCCACGACACATCCTCTGTTTGACGAAACTGGAAAATTAAGTATATATTTGATTTATAGTCTGGCAAATTTTCACCCTAATACTTAACCCGAAACCAGTTGCTGCAAACCAATAGTTTTAAGTAAGGGCATTCAAAATCCCGTCACTATTTTTCAAAAAATTTGCACTTTTATTTTTATTTGCCGTATCTTTAGATGTTATATGTCATTTTGCTGTTTTATATAACAGATCTATAAGTGAGATAATCTCGTACAGTGGGGAATTTAGTTGTAGGAAGTAATAAAACGGTAGGAAAGGAACCTAGTTAAATGGGAGCCAAGATGTAATGATGGTTCCTTGTTAATGTAAAAACTTTTAAGTCTACGACGCCTAGATATGTTAACAAATCTCTCGCACTGAATTTAGCACTTGTATAGTCAAAGTACTACTGTCCTCAAGTTTAAATTCATACGGATTTTTTCAGAATGCCGTAATATTTAATGTCATAACATATTTGAGATTTGTAACTGTATACTTACTAAAATTATGGTGCATAATGGTAATTGGCGATCTAGTTTCTTTTGCGTAGGCCATTAATTATATTAAATAAATGTTTAGAACCAAATATACAAGATCGATCATTGTTCATTATTTTATTGTCAAGGAGAGAATAAAATTAATTGTTCTGTGATGGCAATTAGCTATTTGGTAAGCAAAAATCTTTACGCTTAATTGGTAGTTCCTTACTAGTTTGTTATTGACAAGATGGAAATGTATTGATCCATTGCTATTAGTATGTTTCATGGACAAACATGGACATTTTATTTGAGTTCAATGGGATAAGATCTGATAATTTCTTTAAGAACTTAACGAAATAGTTTTTTATACTCTTCAATAGTAACAAAATACCTACGATTTGCATGAGAGGAGATATTGGGTCTGCATCATAAATCTGTATCATGACAAACCCGATGAACGGGAGGGGTTTTGGCACTTTTACTCTCTTTGAGATTTAAGAGTAAGTGGTAATAGGAAAATCCATGCTATTGTTTCTCGTCTTTAAAGCCATAGGAAACCTCATTTACTGATAAAATAATTGGGGTCAATGAACGTAGATATCAAACTGATTAATTTAACATCCTAATATTGGATATTTTCAATTAGTGACGTTCTCCTGTAAAAAAATAAAATATATATATTAGATAATGTGTTCTGATATTTACACGTTACTTACATTAGCTATTCAAATTTCGTATCTTCAGTCGCTTGGCGTGGATATTAAACATTCTGTGTTTCCTATGTAGACTCAGACTTTTTTATCCCTGGGGATAGCATGAGCACAGTTATGAAATTGTAATCATGCTAAGTATCCCCTCAGGGTCTCACTTTTACCCCAAACCCTTTTTTCACTATTCATTTAATGTACAGTAGATAAGATTGTTTTTACGTTCTAAACTTTGACTTTGTTCTAGATGTGGTTGGTTCTTATAGGACCTATAAAGATTGTTTGAAAGCTTTATTTATCTGTAAAGTATTTTATTCATTCTGCAGGATCTTTTAAAACGTAATCTAGTTTTTTTGCCAATTTTATTGTGAGACGTGAATTTTCTTGTTGTTTAGTGTATTCATTCCTCACAAATTCTGAGCTAGATGATGGTAATAAACTGCATTCAAATTTCTATTGTCGTGGGTTGGTTTTGTACATACAAGATATTCATACTTACGTCTAGTTTCCCAAATTTCATTGAGTCCAAAAATCTAAAGCTTTTGGTTTTTTTAATTATATGGTAAACTAGATGTTAAGGTTTATGGCAATAAGTTTTAAACCTATTGTCGTCGTGATATCAGTCATTTTACAAAGGACTAATTTTCTATCTTGGATCCGCAGCTAGATATACTTTATAAAAACCTTACCAGCTTTAATTAGACTATTGGAAGCTAATAATTTATATATGATTCCGAGCGTTCCTTAACCATAAACTTGGGCTTAGACGATCTAAATATACTGGCACTCTACACGATAGCCGGAGTAACGACTCCGACACAACAGCCGCTTTTCCGCTACCCTACCGTTGGTAGGAATATGCCTACCAGATCCTGTGCTGGTGTAATCCAGAGCCAGTAGGCGACTCCCTTTGTTAAAACTACGACTAATTGGTCGGCCAAGCTGACTACCGTGTTCGCGGCTATGATAGTTTTTGCGCAAAATTTAAACCTATTGTGGCAATCACCGCAAGGCTTTGTGGTGCATCATCTAAGTTGCTGTTACAGGTCAAACTGCCCTCAAACTGACAATGTAGCGAATCCGTAACTTTAGACTCACCCGTGCTTTTCCAAGGTCAGCCATCTAGAACTCTTTTATATTTAGGTATGCCGAAGCATTGCCATACACATGAAAATTATCACCCACTTTCCACTGCACCAATTTGCACATCATACAGTCAACAATGAATAAATTTTATTAGAAACATATTGTCAATGCATTTGCTTTGTGATATTTAATTTCAACAACTCTGTCGGTATTGGGCACTTTGGTGATAAGTTATTAAAGGTAAACCCATGGATGCATATCCCTCGACATTGCACCTTTTTTCATAAATTAAAGAGCTTCGAGAAAATGCTATAAAAATGAAAAAAGAAGAAGTTGAATTCATGGATTTCATCGTAGACC
>NW_025785453.1:0-35267 GCF_021130785.1 Homalodisca vitripennis
AGAAAAACAGATTTTTATTTTGGAACAAAAAGCTTTTCTTTAAAACTCATAAAAAACCCCAAAAGATGCTTGCAAACAGTTATTCGACTCAATAAGCCCCCCTTAAAACCTTTTCCCCAAAAATTTTTTAATTTTTTTTCATACCAGATTTTTTTTTTAAAAAAAAAACCCAGTTTTTTTAAAAAAACCTTTTTTCCCACAATCTAAATATCAATAAAGAAAAAAAAACCCCAAATTTTTAAAAACCCCAAAATCATAATATTTTAAATTTTTAAAAACCCAATTTTTTTATAAACAATTATATTTTTAAAAACCCCTTTTTTCCCGGTTCCCGGGGGAATGGAAATGAATTTCAATACTTTTTAAACAGAGTTTGAAGAAGTTTTTTTTTTCCCAAAAGGTTTTTTAAAAAATTTAAAAAGGGTTTTTATAAAAAAAATTTTGATTTTCAAAATTTAAAATTTTATTTTTGGGGATGATGTATAAATTATTGGCTCCCCCCCATGGTTGTAAAATGTTGAATTGAAAAAAGGGTTTTAAATTTTTTTTTGATTAACCCTGCATAATGAGAACAAATTTTGGGTTTTTTGGAAAAAAAGTAAAAAAACAAAAAAATTTTTTTTAAAACCAAAAATTTTTCAAAAATTAAAAACTTTGGGGTACAATGAAACCTTTCCAAAATGAATTTTTTAAAAAAAACAATTTTTCTAAAAAACCCCCCATTCCCCCCCAAAAAAAAGGAATTTTTTAACAAAATTTTGGGCCAACATTGGGGGTTAAATTTTTCCCCCTTCCCCCAAAAAAACCCAAAAAAAAAAAAGTGAAAAAACCCAAAAAGTTGAGAACGGGGAACTGATTCTTCTTGCAGTGATACAACAAGCTGCCCCCCGATCCTGGCCCCCCCAAAAAAAAACCCATGAACCTCCACCCCTTCTTACCCCCCTAGGAACCACAAAAAAAAAAAATGAACTTTGGGGGAATTTTTTAAAGTTCAGCCCCTTTTTTCACCTTCTTTTTGAAACGGTGAACTGTTTTTTTCCAAAAAGTGCAACAGACAGCTCCTCTGGGGGGGGAAAAAACCAAACCCCCAAACCCCAAAAATGAACCCCCCCCCCCTTTGGGCCTTTTTCCCGGAAAAAACCTTTTACCCAACCCCCAACCCCATCACAAGGGAAAAATTGGGGGAATTTTGGGGTTTTCCACCCCCACTTCACCTTTTTTTGAAAACGGTGAACTGATTCTTTTCCAGTGAAATACAGACAGCTGCCTCTGAGTCTGGCACCCCCAAAGCGGCATGAACCCCACCGCCTCTTACCACCTAGGAACCAAAACCCCCCCAAAATAAAAAATTGTAAATTTTTTGAGTTTAAAAACCTTCCACTTCACTTTCCGGGTCAAAAATGCCCCCCTTTTTGGAAAAAAAAAACTTTTTTTTAAAACTCAACATTTCCCCCCCAAAAAATAAATCCTTAAAAACCTTTTAAGCAAAATTTTTTTTAAAAAAAAAATTATTTTTAAAAAACCCCGGTTAAAAAACCCAGTTTAATTTTTGGTTTTCCCAAAATTTTTTTTAAAAAAAAATTTCCCAAAACCCAAGGGGGTAAAAAAGGGAAAAAAATTTTTTTTTTAAAAAGAAGTTATAGTTTTTTTAAACAAAAAATTTTAAAAATTTTTAATTTTCAAAAAATTTTTTTCCCCCCTTTAACCTAAAAAATTTTTTATCCGTTGTTTTAGAGTAGAAAAAAAAAAGGGGATGGACTGTTCATCCAACCGCTCTTTAATTCGGGGCGGGAAAAAAAGGGGTTTCCCTTTTCCCAAAAAAATTTAATCACGCACGATACTAAATTTTTGAAATTGTGAACAGCATTTTTTTCCCCCTTCAAGCCCGGGACACAGACGGGTTTTTTTTTTTGGAGAGTTTGGGGGAAAAAGGGGGAAAATAAAAAGGTGTACAGACAGTGAAAAAAAAGTGTGGAAAAAAAAAAAAAAATTTAAAAAATTTTTTTTTTATTCCCTTTTTTTTTTTTTTAATAAGTGTAGAACATAAAAAATTTTTAGAAAATTATATAATGTCGAATAAATTTGTTTTGGGGTTCTAAAAAAAAATTTTATATAAATTTGGGGAAATTTTAAAAAAATTTAAAAATTTTTTTTAAACCCAAAAGGGTTTTGAAAAAAATTTTTAAAAAATTTTTTATTCAATAAAATTTAAAATTTTTTTGCTTTTCCCCCCCAATTGTAAAAAGATTTGTATGGGTTTTTTTTGGGGAAAAAACTTGTCACCGTGCAGGACAGGCTTGAAAAGGGGCCCCCGGGGACATGAAGACCGGGGAGCGACCAAATCCTAATTACACAATATCCTCCTGCCAGCTTTGATAAGAAAATTTTAAATTTTTTAAAAATTTAAAGGGAAAAGAATCAGTAAAAGTAAATCGAAAAAAATTTAAAATTTAAACCCCAAAGATAATTTACACATACCAAAACCCCCAAACCCCCCGCCGACCCCCCCCTCACGACCAAACCCGCCCCGACTTTTCAAAAAAATTTAGAATTTATTCCCCAAACCCCAAAATTTTTTTCCGGCCCCAAAACCCCCCCCCCCCCCGATTATTAAATAAATTTTCCCCCAATGTAACACACAAATATTTTTTAAAAAAAATAATAAAACTAAGACCTTGCGCCCCGGTAATTTTTCCCCCTCACTCCCCCCTCGCCAAAAAACTCCCCCCTCTTTCGCCACTCAATCTAACCCCTCTTATCAGACCCCCCCGGGCCCTCCATCCGCCCCCCCCCGGTTTTTTCCCCGAAAGCCCGGTTCTAACCGTTAAAATTGGGGGGTTTTATATATGTGGGGGGGCACCCCCCACATAGGGGAACCATTCCCAGCCTTTGGGGGTAGCGGGGAAATTTTTAAAAAACCCTATGTTAAAAAATTTAAACAAACTTACATTGGGAAAATTTTTCAGATCAAAACTTTCCCCCCGGGGGGTCAAATTAAATAAATTAAAGAAAAAAATTTTTTTTCAATCAAATTTTATAGTGACCCATTCAGTAGCATATGTATGTTGCCAGTAGGAGGGGGTAAGAGAAAGACCACCATACGCTAAAAAGAAACCCCCCTCAATGCAAAAATTTCTGCCCCAATCAAATTTTGAATACAAAAGGTAAAAAAGTGTAAATAAAAACGCACAACATGCAGATAACACCTAAAAAAAAACATTTTAAAAAACCGAATGAAAAAAATGAAAAACAAAAATGTTTTTGCATGCATACCACATATAACCAAACAAAAAAAGTACACATAATTTTTCCCGTATGAAACTTGCATATATTAATTTTTTTTTATTTTTAATTTTTCTATTTTTTTGTTCCATTTAAACTGTTCCCCTTTTTGGGGGGAAGGGAATTTGGGGGCCCCCAAATAAAAGGTAAAAAACCCAAACTTGCAATAAGTCAGTTTTTTTGTTAAATCTGTTTTTTATATATTGTTCAAAAAATTACCCCGGGCTTTTTTTTTAAAAAATTAAAAGTAAGGACATTTTATTTTAAAAACCCCCCTAAATGGCAACTTTTTTAAAAAATTTTTTTTTTTCCAAAAATTTTGACCAAACTTTTTTTATTGTTACACCCTGTGAACATAAAAAGTTTCCCAAAAGGGGGTTTTTTTTAGGGGGTTTTAAACGGTTTTTTTCACATAAAAATAAAGAAGACAGACAGGGGGGTAAAAAAAACAAGTTTTTTGGGGTTTTTTTTGGGGATTTTTTTTGCTTCAATTCAACCCTAGCAAAAACCCCCTTTTTAAATTTTTTGCGTAAATTTTTTTTCCCCAAAAAAACGTACTTTGGGATTTTTAAAAATTTTTACCTAACCAACATCAGTCGTCAGTCCCCCTTTTTTTTTTGGGAAAAAAAGAACTTTTTAAATTTTAAAAAAAACATTTACTTTTTCCCGGGGGGGATCTTCGATGCACTTATTGATGTGTCCCCCCCCCACCCCCTGTTTCCCCCCGTGGATGTGGCAGCATACAAAAAAAAAATACTTGGACGCTTTTCCTGATTAACCACCCGTTTCTCAACTTTTGGATAAAAAAAACATTTTTTCTTTTTGAAAAACCCTACCTATAACTAAAAATAATTTTTTTTTTAAAGTAAACAAAAACCCGAAAAAATCATGACGGGGTTTTTAAAAAAAAAATTGAAATTTGTTCTAAGTAAAACCCCAAAAAAACCATGATTGGGGAAATTTTTTATAAAAAGTTTTTAAAATTACCCCAAAAAAATTTTTGCCCCAATTTGGGGGACTAATCACAAAAAAAAACCAAAAAAATAAAATTTTTCCATATTTTTAAATTTTTTTAAATGTAAATTTTAACCCCCCCGGGGAATTGACCTTTGACTTGGGGTTTTTTACCCCTTGTAGACAAACCCTAGTCTTGTACTAACTAAAAAAAGGGAAAATCCCATTGGGGTTTAAATATTGGGGCACTAAATCTTTTTCCTTGGAAATCAATCCTAGTCTTGTACAAAAATCCCCAGAATAGCCCCCCTAAAAATCATGGAAAAATGAATATTTTTTACACGGGGAAAACTTACCCTTTTGGAAAAAAAGCCCCTTTTTTTTTTTGTACTAAAAATTTTTTAGGAAAGGGCATAAAAATTTTTCATTTTAAATCTTTAAACCCTTTTTGGGAAAACGGGGTTTCCCCACCCCTTTTACTAACTGCCCCAAATATTCCCCTAGAGCCCCTGGGAGCTTTTTTGGGTTTTGAAAACTAAAAACGTTATCCGGGGGAAAACGGGGCCCTATCTTGTACAAATGACTAAATGGGGGTCGCTAGGTCAGGGGAAGGGGGATAAAAATTTTTACATTTTAAATCTTACCCTTTTGGAAAAACTTTTCCCCGTGTATCAACAATAACATTGTGATCAAACCCCTTTTAAAAAATAAAATGAGTATTCGGATTGAAAGCTTCCCCCAAATTTTCCCCCGGTGTAACAAATTTAAAAAAAAAATTTAAAAATTTCCCAAACCCCAAAACCCCTTTTTTTAAAAAATTTATCAATTTTTGGTGAATTTTAAAAAAAAAAATTTTCCCCCAAAAATTTTTAGATTTTTAAAAAATTTGGGGAATAATACATTTATATCTTTATAAAACTAAAATTTGGGGGCCCAAAAATTTGCCACTTTTAAAAATTTTTTCAAAAATACTTTTTTAAAAAATTTCCTACTGTCAAAATAAATTTTTTAAAAATTCCCCGATTAAAAAAATAATTAATACTTACGCCCCCTAAAAATCCATGTTTTTTAAAATTTTTTCCTCCCTAAAGGGAAAATGTGTTGTTTTTTTGTACGGGAAAAAAAGAAAAAGCAAAGTAAGTTAATGAAAGTTTTAATTTTTTTCAAAAATTTTTACTTCCAGACAAATTTTACTATTCAAAGGAAAAAAAAAAAGCACAAAAAAATGAAAAAACAGCGACATCTGGTACAGGAATTTTTGTACTTTCAGACAAAATTTAAAAAAAATTTAAAAAGGGCCCCCCCAAATTAAAATAATCCCCCTTACGAGGGAAGTGGGGGTGTGAAGCAACTTTTCAAACGATTAAACCTCAAATAAATTTTTTTTAAATTTTTTTTTCACAAAATTCGCTCCAAAGATTTGGGGGGGAAAAAAATTTTTTAAAAAACGCGGGAAAACATTGCCCCTATCAAAAAATTTTTAAAAAAAACCATTGGAAAAAAAAAAAAGTGATTATTCCCCAATCCCGGGGTTTTTCGACAAAAAAACAGATGCGGGTTTTCCCCAAAACATCTGTCATCAGGGAAAGGGGAAAATTTCAGTCCAGTTATTTTTTAAAAACCCAAAGGGGAAACCCAAAAAACCCCTTTTAAATGTAAAAATTTTTTCCACTTTTAACTAATGAGAAGTTTTTTTTGGCCAATGGAACGCTCACCCCCACTTTGGCCCTGTATCAGAAACGGGGGAAGTAGAATTTCAGCAAAAAAAATTTTCCCCCTTTTTTATTTTAATTACTAAAATTTCTTACTTTTTACATTTTAGGGGGGCTAAACATTAAACCACCCCCCAAAATTTTTTTTCTCTGTATCGAATAAAAATAATTAAAGATAAAAACCCAACAAATTTTTTTGGCTTTGGTTTGAAAAAAAAAACCAAAACCGGGGCCATTGCGCACGCAACTGCTGCCCCAAAAAATTCGTCTCTTATAGTCAAAATGCAAAAAATTTTTCCCAGTTTTCGCCAACTACACACATTTTTTAAAAGCAAAATTCCCCCCACCTAAAAATTAACAAGCCCTGCCCGGAAACAGAAAATTTTTTTTTATAGCAATCACCAAACAATGGGGGCCCCCGGGGGATAGCCACATTGGTTTGGTTTTTTTCCCCAATAATTCAATTTTTCTAAGCTTTTAAAAAAAAAATTTTTATAAATTAAAAAAAATTTAATTTTGGAAAAAAAAAAGGGAAGATCCCCCAAAAAATACTTCCTCTTTATTTTAAAAACCCCCCAAAACCTTTTTTAAAAAAGTTTTTTTAAATTTCCAAATTTAATTTTTAAAAAATTTGTTTAAAAAAAAAAAATTTAAAACCCTTTAAAAATTTTAAAAAAAAAGGGTGAAAAACTGCAAAAAATTTATTTAAGCAAAAAAAGGGGCCAAATTTAAAATTTTTACAATAGGGCTATAAAAAAAAATTTTTAAAAATTTTTAAAAAAATTTAAAAACCTTCTAATGACAAAGTATTTTTAAATAGGCTTTGTTTAAAAAACCTAAAATTTTTCCCACTAACCCCCAAAAAACCCTTTTTGTAAAATGCTAAAATAATTTTTTTAAAAACGTGAAAAATAAAAATATCAGTTTTAGGGTGTATTATGATTAATTTTTTAAAAAAAATTTTTAAAAAATTTTTTAAAAAATTCATTGCAAGGGGTTCATTTATTTATCATAAAAAAAAAAGGGCAGTGGGAATGTTTTAATAAAACCCCCTTTTTTGGAAAATTTTTTTTCCCCCTTACAACGATAAAGAATCTTGGGGATGTTTGTTTTTTGGGGGCCCCGGGGTTTAAATTAAAATGTTCCCCCCAAAACTTTTCAAAATTTTTTTAAAAACCAAAAATTTCGCCTAACAAATCAAACAATTAAATAATTTTTTAAAAAAAATTTTTAAATGGCTTGTCTTTAAAAAAAAAAAAAGCTACTCAATTAAAAAAAAAGGGGAGTCAAAAACCCCGACATAAAATTTTTATGTGAAAGTTAACCAATAAAAAATTATTTTAAAAAAACCCAAAATTTTAGTTTTTTTTCCCATTCTAAAATTAAGTAAATTTTTAAAAAGGGAATTTTTTTGAACTCAAGATCAGTAAAATCCTCTATCCCAAAAAAAAATCAAATCTTTTTAACGACCATTTTTTTTATCCCCCTTTTAAATCATTTCATTGTCAAAGCTTTGGAAAAATTTTTAAAAATTACCAAATCGCCCTCAGTCCCTTTATAAAAACAATACCTACTTTTGGGACAAAGAAAAATTTTTAAAATTTAAAAAAACCAAAAAAAAAATTTTAATTTTTTTTAAAAGATTAAAATCTGTTAAAAAACAAAACATTTTTTTCTACAAAAGCGTAAAAAAAATTTACCATGCCATTGAAAAAAAAACCACCCTCATTTCCCCAAATCAATAAACTCATTAAAAAAATTAAACCAATGATTTTTTTAATTTTCCCACCATTAATTTGAGAAAGTTACCTCAATCTAAATTTTTTCCCAAAAATTTGCAAACTAAATTTAATAAAATGGTAAAAAGAATGCAACTTTTTACAGACCACTTTTTTTTTTTCATTAAAACTTTTGGGAAACATTTATTAATGTGAAAATAAAAAAAAAATTTTGGAACTTAACTAAAAAAAAAAATTTTTTTTTTTTTTTAAAAGTACAGAAAGGATTAAAAGAAAAAAATTTTTCCACAACTGACTGATGGGGCCCCCTTTTGGGACATAAGATACAAGATAGTGTGTAAAAACTTTTTATAGTTTTTTAACCCCCAATTTTCCCCATTAAATTCTTTAATACCTAACCCCCTACAAAAGTAACAGTAAAACCCAATGATAGATTGAATTAATAAGAATTATTTCCCAAAAAAAAAGGAAAAAATTTATTGATAAATTTTTTACTTAAAAAAACCCCCTATAAAACTAAGACAACTTCTTTTTTTTAAAATTTTAGTATCTTGAATCTTGAACATAACTAATTTTTACATCATATTATATAGTGTTTAAAAATTTTAAAAAAGTTATTGTTTTTTCTGTTAAAATTTAAAAATTTGGGTTTTTAGCAAAAACATCAAAAAAATTGCCCCCCTTTGTTTTGTATACACTTTCTAATTTTGTAAAAAATCAATTTTTTTAAAAACAAAAAAAACATACTTTTTTTTAAATTTTAAAAACCCCCGGTTAAGTAATTTAGAGATGATAAAAAAAATTTTGGGGGGGGGGAAAAAAACAATTTTACGGGTTTTTTTAAAAAAAAAGAAATTTTAAAAAAAGTTAAAAATTTTTTTTAAATTTTTTGTCCACAAATTAAAAAAAAAATTAAAAAATTTTATTTATTGGGGGCCCAATCAAAAAAATTTTTAAAATTTTTTTTTTTTTAAATCCTCTAGGGGGAAAAAATTTTTAACTAACTGGTTACAAGTTTTTAATTTATTGATTAAAAACAATTTTTTAACCCCACTTTTTTCTTGTTTAAAAAAAGTTCCCATAAACTAAAAATAATCTTTTAAAAAGGAAAAATTGGCGAGTTTTTGGGGTTTTTTTGGGGGAAAATTTTTGGTTTAAAAAACACCTTCACCAACAAGAACTCTCCCCCGGGAAAACTAAAGGTTTTAAAAAAAAAGGGGGCCCAAACCCTTTAGTTTATGACACTAAAAAGAAATTTTTACAAAATCTTTTTTTTTAAAATTTAAAAACTCTTCATGCCTATTTTTAAAAAATTTTTATAAAAAAATGTTTTTTAAAAAATATTGATAAAAAGGTTTTATTTTTAAAAATTTTAATTCGAGATTGATTTTAAAAAATTTTCGTACCTTTTTCCCGAATTTCCAAAAAACATTTTTTTCCCCATGGCAATGCGGCGGAAATTTTGCCCCCCCTGTTCTTTTTTAAAAAATTTTTTAAAAAAAAATTTTTTGGGTTTTGGGGAAAAAAATTAACTAAAAAAATAATTTTAAAATAAGGTTTTCCCAAAAAAAATTTAAAAAAAAGTTTTTTATTGACTTTTTGGGGAAAAGGTTTGGGGTGTTTAAAAAGGGGAATTTGGGAAATTTTTTCTGGTGGGGGGGTTCCAATTTTAAACCCCCCCCCCGGGGGCGAAGGGGGTTTTAGGGGCCCCAAATTTTCCCAATTAAAAAGGGGTGAGGGGTTAAAAACCCTTTTTGGGGGAACCCTTTTAACAAGGGAAAATTTTCCCCCAAAAACCCTTTTTAAACCTTTAAACTTTAATGGGGACAAAAATTAACTTTAAAACCTTTTTGGGGTTTAAAAATTTTGATAAGGGGGTTTTTTTTTTCCCCAAAAGAATAAAAAACCGCATTTTTAAAGGGGGGTATTTGGCCATTAATTGTCTTTGTTTTTCCCAACCCGAAGGGGGTTTTCCTTTAAAAAAAAAATCCAAAAGGGGGGAAAAGGGGAAACCCCGAAAAAAACGGGGGGGTTTTGGGGGGTTTTAATTTAATTTTAAAAATTAAAATGAGTTTAAAAAAATTTTTTTTTTCCCCAAAAAAATTTTTTAAAAATTTTAACCCATAAAAATAGGTATAAATAAAACCTAAGGCCAAAATTTTTTTCAAAAACCAAATTTAAAAAATTTTTATACAGGGGCGCCCAAACCCCAAAAACATGGGCGGGGGGTTTCAGGAATCAACCCTTTAAAAATCACAATTTTTAAAAATTTTTCTTGATTAAAAAAACTTTAAATTTAAATTAATGTAACAAAATTTTAAAAACCCAAAAAATGTAAAAAAGGGGGGAAGGTGATCAAAATTTTGGGCGAAATTAATAAATTTTAAAAAAAGAAATTTTTCTCCTTGAAAAAAAAAGCTAAAGAGGTACTATTTTCCAACACTTTTTAAAAAATTTTGAATTTTATAAACTTGAAAAGGTTACGCCCCAAATTTTAAAAGGGGTTTACAAAGGGGCCGGAAAATTTACAATTTTTATCAAGATCACTCAGGAAAAGAATTAAAACAATATCACAAAAATTTTTTTTTTTTAAAATTTCCCCTTAAAGAAAAATTAATGTTAAATTTCCCTTTTGAAAATTTTTTTAAAAATTTTTTTTAAAAAAATTTAACTATAAAAAAGGGGGGGGGTTTCTTGAATATGTAGTCTTCAAAAAGGAAACTCCCCGAAAAAACCCCTACAATATAATTTTTTTTTTCTATTTTTTAAAATAAAAAAAAAATTTCCCCTTTTTTTTAAAAATTTTAAAAGGACAAAAAAAACCCTTTAAAATTTGGGAATTTCATATACGTAAAAATGTATAAGAGTATAACTGTTAATGTTACTTATTATAAAAAAAATTGGGGAAATTTTTTCCCTTTTGGGTTTTTTTATTTCTGTTTAATATCCCAACAATGTAAAAAAACAAAAATCCCCAAAAACTCTAGAGTTGGCTGCAAATTTTTACTTTTCCCCAAAAAAAACCCAAAATAAAAACTGAATCTGGGGGGAGAATGAAATGAAAAAAAAGAAAAAAACTTTATTGAATACAAGTAAAACCCCCTTCAAAATTTTTGAAAGACAGTAATGAAAAAAATAGTAAAAAAATCATTACCTCGAATACAATTTTTTACTTTAGGATTAAACAACTAAAAAGGGTTTCCCTTTTAAAACCCAAAAAAACCTTGTTTTATTTTTTTTAAACAAAAAAAAACCTTTTCCTTTCAAAAAACATCATACATACCAAAAATTTTTTAAAACCCCCCCCTTTTTTAAAGCCCCCCTTAAAATTGATTCACATGATTGGTTTTTTTTTCCCCAAAAAAATTTCAAACTATTCGTAATAGCCAAAAAAACTTACCTCTTTCTTTTTAAAAAATTTCACCCCCCCCAAAAAAATCACTGCCTTTTTTTTTTTTAACTGAAACTGATGCTTTCAAAACCCCAAAAAAATTAAAAAACCCCCAAACTTTGTATTTTTTTGGAAAAACCCAAATTTTTTCCCCTCAAAAAAAACAAGAAAAATATAATTATTCGCCTTGTTTTTTTCAAAAAAATACACCCTTTTTTTGTAAGTTCCAAAGTCAGAAAAAAACACAACTTCTTAGGGTTTTTTTTTTTTAAAACCCCTTCTTATTTAAAAAAAAAAATTTTTTCAAACATTTTCCCCCCAGGTTTTAAAAAAAAATTGGGGGTCTGAAAAAGTTAAAAAATTTTTAAAAAAAAGGGGGTTTTCCCCCTAACTCACAAAAACCCCCCCTCATTCACGGGGGAAAAACCCCTTTTTTTTCAATTTAAAAGGCCCCATTTTGAAAAGGGCCTTCAACAAAAGAAAATTTTTTAAAAACCCCGGGAAACACAATAATTAAACATTAAAAAAACGGGTTTGGGGAAAACCCCCAAAACCCTTTTAAATTTACCAACCCCTTATTTGGAAAAAAAAAAATTATTTAATGTTTTGGAGTATTTTGTAACCCCAATTGACCAAACCCCGGGGGGTTGAAAAATTTTCCCCGGGCCCTTTTTGGGTTTCCAAAAAGCTGACCCCAAAAAATAAAATTTTTTAAAAAATTTTTAAAAAAAGGTAAAATTTTTTTTATGAAAAAAAGGAAAGGGTTTTAAAAACCCCAAATTTTGGGGTTTTTTTTAAAAAAATTTTTTAAAACCCCTTTTTTTAAATTTTAAAAAAAATGGTTTTTTTTATTTAAAAAAAAAAATTTCTTAAAAATACACCCTTTGGAATTTTGGGTTTTTAAAAAAGGGTTTTTATGAAATTTAAAAAAAGAAAAAAATTTTTAAGAAAAATTTCCCCAAATTAAAAAATTTTTCAAAAAAAAGGGGGTAATTTAAGAATGGAAGGGTTTTAAAATTTTTTTAAAAAACAGGGTTTTTTTTTAAAACCCCATGAAAAAACCAACAATAAAATTCCCCCTTTTTTGGGCTTTTTAAAATTTTTACCCAAAAAACCCAACAAAAATTTTGGGGAAAAAACGTAGGTTTTTTTGAATTTAAAGTGTTTTAAAAAGGGTTAAAGGGGTTTTTTAACAAAAAATTGGAAAATTTTTTAAAAATTAAATTTTTTGGGGGGGAAGGGGGTTTTTCTTGTTCAAAAAGGGGGGGAAATTTTTCCAAATTTTTTTTGGGGTGGGGAAACCGAAATAAATTTTTTAGAAAAAATTAAAATGTGGTAAAAAAGGAATTTCTTTTAAAAGTTCGAGAAAGAAAATTAAATGCGAAGGTATAAAAGAATATAAAAGGGGAAAATTTAATTGGCCCCGGGGGAAAATTTTAAAAAAAAACATTGGAGGTATATTTTTAAATTGTAAAAATATTTAAAAAAATCAAGCCGTTATTGAAATAAAAACCCAAAATTTTTTTTTAAAAAAGCATTAAAATTTTTTAAAAACTTTTTTTAAAAATTTTTGAAAAAAAAAATTAAATTGGGTTTTTCCAAAATTTTCCCCCCCCCACAAACAAATTTAAAAAGAATTTAAAGGTTTTTTTTTTGAAAATTAAAGGGGGTAAAAAATTTTTTGGGCTAAAAAAATTTTTTTTGTAAGAGGGATTTTTTTGAGCAAATTTGTCTTAATTTTTTAAGATAAAAACGAAAAAAGAAAATTTTAAAAAGGGTAATCCCGAAAAGGAAAACCCAAAAAACCTACCGGGGAAAAAGTACCAAATAGAAGAAAAGGAAGTTTTTCTGGAAAAAAATTTTAAACCTCCCCGGGGGGGGTAAGGGGCCCCCCCCCTTTTAAAAAAACCAATTTTTTAATTTTGTTGGGGAAAAAAAAAAGGGGAAAAGGGAAAACCCCCCTTTTTGGTTTAAAATTTTAAAAAAACATAAAAGGGGTTTTTTTTTTCATTTTAAAAATTTCTTTATAAGGGGTTTTAAATTTTTTAAACCATTTTTTTTGTTTTTCCAAAAAAATGTTAACCCCAAAGGGGGGGGGGAAAAAAAATTGGAAAATTTTTTTTTGGGTTTTTACTGGTTTTTTTTGGGAAAAAGGGTAATGGTTTTTTAAAATTTTAAATTTTTAAAAAATTCTTTAAAAAAAAAACCCCAAATTTTTTGGGGAAATTTTTTTTTTTTATTAAATTTGAATTTTCAGAAGTTTTTTGACCGTGTTTAATTTTTTTAAATTTAGAGTCTAGAGAAACCGAAAAAGGAGGGGAAAATTAATTTTAAAAAAAGATTTAAACTTTTAAAGAAAATAAAAAGGGGAAGGGAAATTTTTTTGGGGAAAAAATTAATTAGGTTTTAAAATTTTTTTTTGGCCCCTTTTCCCCCCAAAAAATTTTTTTCGATTTTTTCAGGAAAAAATTTGGGAAAAAAAATTTTTAAGAGAGCCTTTATTTTAAGTCCGAATTTTTTTTCTTTTAAAAAAATTTTGAAAACAGTCCAAAAACCTGTTTTCAAAAAGGGAAAGCAGGAGTTCCCCTTTTTTTTATTTTAACCCAAAAAATTTTTTACCAATTTTTTTTAAGGTTGGCTGTGAAAAATCCCCCTTTTTTTTAAATTGGGTTTTTTTCCAAAAAACCAAAAATTTTTAAATTTTTAATTTTAATTTTTAAAAAAAAATTAAAAAAGGGTTTTTTTAATAAATTCTTTCCATAGGTAAACAAGGGGAAAAAATTTTTATTTTAAATTTTTTAATTTAACTTTTTTAAAATTTTAAAACAAAGGGAAAAAAAGAACCTTTAAAAAGGGAAAAAAAAAAAAACCTTGGGGAAAAGGGCATTTTTATTAAAAAAGAAAAGGATTGTTTTTAAAAAAGGGGGTTAAAAATTTTTTTTTTTTTTAAAAAAAAAAAAGATTTGCTTGACAAAAAAATTTTTTTAAAAAAAACATATTTTTTGAAAAATTAAAATTTAAAAAAAAATTAAAAATTCAAAAAATTTTAAAAACCAAAAAAAATTTTTAAACAAAAAAATTTTTTTTTGGGGAAAAAAAAGGGTTGGGGTTTTGTCTTTGGGGAAAAATTTTTTTAAAAAATAATTTTAAAATTATTATAAAAAAATTATTTTAATATATTCCAAAAGAACCCCCCAAAAAACTTATTTAAAAATTCCAAAAAAGATTAAAAAATTTTTTTAATAAAAAAATTTTTTTGAAATTTAATTTTTTTAAATTTTAAAGCCTCCTTTTTGGGTACCCTTATTTTTTCCAAAAAGGTTTAACCTAAAATTTTAAAAAAGGGTTTTTTAAAAAGTTAAAAATTTTCTGTTAACCCCCATTTTTTTCAAGGGGATAAATAAATTTAAAAATTTTTTTTCCCCAAATGGGTTTTAACTGTATTTTAAAAAATTTTTTTAAATTTTGGGGATAAAAACAAAAGTTCAGACAAAAAAATTTTAAACCCAATTTTAAAATTACAAAATAAAAAGGAAAAAAACTTTTTTTTTTGGGTTTTGGAAAAATTTTAATTAAAAAAAACCAAAACCAAATTTTTTTTTTTTTTGGAAAAGGGGTTTTTTAAAACTTTTCAAATACTTTTAAAAAAAAAAATAATTAATTTTTTGGGGAAAAAAGAATTTTTCCCCCAAAAAATTTTTTTTTGGAAAAAAGGAAAATTTTTTTAAAAAAAAAATTTTTTAAAAAACTAAAATTTTTAAAAAAAGGGGTTTGGGGGAAAAAAAAATTTTCCCTTTTTAATTAAAATTCCCCCAAATTTTTTAAAAGTCCCTGGTAAGAAAGTTGTCTGAAACAGTTCCCTCTGGATAATACCAAAGTACAAAAAATTCTTACTACTAGATGGCAAATCCATTGTTGAAGAAGAATAAAGTAACAGACACAAGACACAGACAAAACAGGTAACAGCCAGGGACATCATGAGACGGGAAAAAATATGTTAATAATGAGATGCGCAAATAAGATGGCATTACCAGACAAGACCGACAGAACAGAGGAAAAATACAATCAAACTTTAACTTAGAAAGAAACTTCTCCTCCTCCTTGTGCATATTCCCTCTTTAGCTTGTCATCCCCACCACCCAGAAACACCAAATCCCAGTCCCTTAGATCTCTGAACTATTTGAGACAACCTAGGTTTCAAAAATGTTATCAATTTTTTGTGCATTGTATATAGGTTTGTACCTGTTGAAAATTCTTTCTGGAAATTAAAATACACTAAAGGTTATTTAAGAAATTGTTAAAAGTGGATTTAGATCGATTATAAGTACTGTATTATGACTAAAGTAAATACTGTATTATCTCAATGAAGATCAGTGATTCACCAGTTCAAGAGTTAAAGGTGACAACATAATTGTATCATATACAATCATCTATAAAATTGGGATTCTTAGTCAAACCTTCTCAACTAAAACAGGAAGAAAGTATCATTTCTGCGATTAGGTTAAAAGGTTAAGTATTTCATCAATATAAAGATATATTGTACCTGGTTTTAATTGTTAGAAAACTTCTCCAAAACTCATATACAGATCTTAAGTTCTTGTTTTAATTAATGAAAACTACCTAAAATAAGGAAAATAGATACGAGATGATTGTTAAGAGATTTTTTTTAGTGAGTTTGTTTGAATTACCAAATTTGAGGTCCAACTCCACACTCAAAATTTGGGTTAGTTGTGCACTTAAATACACAAAATACGAAGCCAATATTATGTTTTAGGCCTAATAAAAGTAGGCTACTCATAGAAGAGGTCTGTGATCGACATTCAGAAACACAAAAGGTACTATAAATCAGATTGTTTGATATGCCTTATAAAAGAGTCAACAGATTGTTTGACAATTCTGTACTTATATGAAAATAACTTTCTGAGTTTAAAAGGATACTTTGCACAATAAATCAGTTTCTGAACATGTACATGTCAGGTGAAAGGTTGGCAGAAGATGTAACATATAGAGCAAAATTAATCAAATATTTCTAAGGCTTTGTATCTGTCAATAGAGAAGAACAAACAGGAATTGATTTGACTTTATGAAGTTCGAAGATTCAATTCCTAAAAAAGCTAACTTAGGCAAACAAAATTAACATGGTTTTTAGAAACATGATGTTCCTTTTGGCAATCAACTGATCCAAAATCAATTTTAAATTACCTCTTAGGTTCTCCACCTGTTAATTATTATCCTTGCAGTATGAAGTAAGTACGTGGACAAATTACTGATTATTAGTTCAATCATATGATGTATCTAAATGGATATATGCTAAGTAAAGGATTAAAAAAGTTCTTTCTTTTTTGTTATAGTCTTTTAAAAATCGTGTAGCCTAGCTGTAACCGGAGCCAGAAATAAGTTCCAGCAGGTATTACTGCAATTGAAAATCAGTTCCTCTAGGTCAATGTTGAAATGGACTGACCTATCATAGCTGGTATTGTTAACTTAGTATCATACCACAATCAATCATAAGGCCTTTACACTAACCCGCCTTTTAATTTCTTTTTTTATGTACTTATACATGTGAATTAAAACATTCCTATCAGTCTTCTTGAATGGGTACTTTCCAATAATAGACATGTTTTAATATTAATTTTTAGAGTAAGACAAAGTAGTTACCCATAATCTAAAAAATCCTTTAAAATGAGTATGTTAATTTACTACTGGGCATCTAGACTAAGTGGTTTATAGAAAAAACTGATCAGGGACAATCTGTGTTGTAGGGATCAAGGAAAGATTATTATTGAAAATAGAATTATTTACTACTTTATTATAACTATTTTCGAGCGTGTGCTTACTTACAGTAGACCTTTGACATCAGTTTAAATAGTATGATTATTTACAGCACAATATACTTAGTCAACAACCGACATACACTGTACCAGTGTGCTTTTCTCGTTTCCTTCTATTCATACAGTCCTAGTTTATGCTTGGACCTAGCCTAAAACTCATACAGGGACCGTATGTAGTTCGTGACCGTCTCGTACTTAGATTTGAGATCAGTACCCGCTTCTCTATGAACTACACAATGAGTCGCTAATGCGTAATAATTCTAAAAGGGAGAGTTTGGGGGAAGAATTCGTGAAGATAAGATGATGACAATTTACTCACCTAGCCTGTCAACCATGATTGTCACTCCCACTCAGCCTTCAATTCACCACATTCACGATTCACGTTCACTTCAGCCGACTCAGCATTCTGTAATGTACTACGTAATCAAAAGTAATAAAGGGAGAAAGCTGAGTTATTACAAAAAAAAACTAGTTAAAATTTTTAATCAATGAAATATTTTCTACAAAGTAATAAATGTAATGTTATTGTTTTACTTAATATAATACAATATTTCAAGTTACAGACAAAATTAGAAATATTTACATAACAACAACAGGCTTGTTTGACTATCACAGCTGATAAAGTCATACGATATTTTTTCGGTTACTCCCCATAGTCGTCAAAAATCACATGATCGCGTTCTCTTTAGACTTAGTGTTTTCTAAAATTTTGTCAATAGTTTTCTTCAAGGAATTAAAATGAAGATTTGCGGACCTAAACTGTCGCTGTGTGGACTAATTATCAGCGTATGGGGAATTATTCAGCTGGTAAACATATATTTATTTTTAAAATTTCAATAGGCTAGTTCGTACAACAAGATACTGTTAATAATAGAGAGCATATTATAGGCTAGAAATTAATATTTGTACTCAAAACAGTATTGTTACCTGAAAAGTAAGGATATCTCTTAATTAGTCAACTAACCAAAGTTTATTCAACTGTAGTTTTCTTACCACTAAACATAAAATCATGAGAATCTAGCCTATACAGTTAAATGTGTAAGTATCAATGAGATTTGTAGTTTTTCATATCATATCTGCCTAACTTCTATCATAAATTTCAGCTACACACAGTGGATAATATTTATTTTTGATCTACAGGGATCTAAAACCACTTTTAACAATTTCTTAAATAGTATATGTACTTTCATTTCCAGAAAGAATTTTTAGGCACTCATAAGCATATTATTGCACAATAATTATTAACATGTTTGAATTTAGGTTATAGCCTATCTCAATTAATCCATTGGTAATTGTTAAAATAACGGCCAGAGCGGCCAAATACGAGTTTTGCGTTATTAACTTATTGGAATCGTCCTACAGAACGAAACAATATAAGGTTTGACAGGGTGCAAAATGAGAAATAACGAAGTTGTAAAATAAAAGATGGAAACAATTGTTCATGCGCAGAGCAATATTTCCATGTTGTACAGCCACGTCGGGCGTCAACGTAAACCTTCTGTGACTGTGATTCAACCTCGTGATGATGTCTCGGATGCGGCGCCATCTTTGCAAACACAAATGAAAAATAATTACTGAAATTAGCACAATTTTGACCCAAATGAGCAATGTTTTTCTTAATTTCAAGCTGCAAATTGATTAGTTTTTTTATCGGGTTGAGACGAGTGCCTCTGGCCAATCAGCGCGGGCTGCGCATTGATGTCAACGAAAGAAAAAACATTTCTCGAAATATTACCTATCGGTTAAAAATATCAAATTCTAGAGGGGCTGGTCAGAAATATAAAATTGAATTTGTAATGCAAAGGCAATTATGTACAGTGTAAAAAAACTTAATAAATCATGAAAACCCCTAATATAAATATATAAATAGACATTAGGTGTGTTCCAAAGAATGTGCAGAACGCCAAACTCCAATGACATATAGCGTTGTCTCGCTGGCTTCAAATGCAACAAACATGGTCACCAAATCAAAATATGTCTCTATGTCTAAGCCCTTTTCTTTCAAAAAAGGAACCTGTCTGGGCCGATTTTTTAAAATTACGACATTCAAAAACTTTTTTTAACGAATTTTTTCTGTCACAATGAAACATCAAAGTCTCCCAGTTTAAAAACGCGAACCGCACGACGAACAAATTCACCCATTATTTATTAAAAATTCCATGTTCTATTAAAAAGGAAATAATCTCCTGTCGGTCAAAATGTTAAACTCTTAACATACCCAAGAAAACACTCCAGCACACACAATTCACTACGATTCGTCGAACTAGTGGATGGTTGATCCATGATTTGTCACGCACTCACTCGATCCAACCTACAGTACACGATATCTAGTGAAGCACTGACTTCTGTCCTGGGGCGCTCAGATAACAGATACGCTATCAGTCCCAGCCGCAGATAATATTTACAGATATCCAGACACTAGTATACAAACAGGACATTAAAAACATTAAAAACTTAAACTATTTATGGAATATACCCCCTAAAACCATGTTATTTATCATTTGCACTCCCTAAAACCATGTATATTTTTTGGTTCAGGAGGATAAGCATAATATGGTTGATAACGTCAAATTCACGATTTTCCAGGTCGGCCTTTAACGTTATAATTTCCAGTCCCATTGGGTAATTATGCATTTAATGGCCGGAGTGGCCAAATTAGAGTTTTGTACTATTGGCCAATTGCTATCGTCCTACTGGACAAAACAATATAAGGTTTCAATGGGTGGAAATAACAATTATAATGAAATTATAAAACATTTAAAGTGGAACAACTTTTCTCGCGCAAAGGAATATTTCATTGTTTCTACAGGCGTCACGTGGTTTTGTTATGCTCGTAAAGTCATTCTCTAATTGGTAGCTGCTGACGTTCAGCCGTTACACCATCTTTGGATACTTAAAATAATGCTGAAATCAGGGGAGTTTGACTCAAATAAAAGACGTTTTTTGTTGATTTAAACATCATAAGAATAAAAGTTCATATCAGCCTGAATAACGTGCCTTTGGCCATCAGCGTGGATTTCCGCCAATGGCGGCGTACAAGAAAAATATCCCTCAAGGTAGAACCTTTAAGTAAAAAATCAAACGCTACATGGCTTGATCACGATTGCCTCCTGCCATTAATGCTTTATAGAAAACTAAACTTAAAAAAAAAGTTTTGAAAAACAATATTGTAAATTCACCTAACCATAAACTTCCTACTATCTTGCAAGAAAAATATTTCCACTCTTAATGATTGTACAATTTCATTATTTGTCATTTTCATAACCTTATAATGTTTTGTTCAGTATTACGATAGCAATAGGTTAATAATGCGAATATTGTTCAGGAATTTATACTCTCACTTAAAAACAAATGCTATAACCCATTACCAAGGAATAAAAATTTCCTAATATTTGAACTACTCGTGTAATCTGCAGTCAAACATGTAAATAACTGTCTAAACTACTTTACTGTATTAATGCGCTGCGATTGTGTAATAGACCTCATTATTATTGAAGATCGAGAACAATTTGATATGGTGTGAATTTATATTACAATATTACGTTAATATTTATTTCTAAACACATTTTTTTTAAAGTGTATCTTCAATTAACTGCTTAGTATCAATAGAGTTTAACGAGGTATTCTGAACTGAGGCTCAAATATCTTTACTACAGTAAGATGATGTTGGTAGATTTCACTAAACATTGGCCTATGCTGGTGGAGCCATGGCTGTACCAGTTTCAGCAGCACTATGGGCTCAGAAGCTACAGAATGTGTTAACACATCTATAGCAGTCAAAGGGATAGTCATAGTATTTACATTCATTTAAAAATCCAAAATTAAAACAAAATCAATATAAGACAAATAAAAACAAAATACAAATATATTAAAACTTATTTACGATTTGCGTTTAGAAAGTAACTACCATTTCGTTCTACTTGCAATCGTCAAACTCGCGCCATTTTAGTTGTTTTACGTTGTGTTTTCAGTTTTCTCAGAACGTTTAAAATGTTTAAGACAATTAGTGATCCCACCGATTGTGAGATCCGTTCTGCAATAAGATTTTTTAACGTAAGGAATGTGAGAAACGGCTGAAATTTATCGTCAACTTCGAGATGTTTACGGGGAAGACATGATGAGTGAAGGAATAGTGAGAAAAATGGATTAGAATGTTCAATGGCGGTCAAAACAAATGTGCATGATGAGAATCGGAGCAGTCGGGCCTTATCTTCTCGTCACCGATGATCTGGTAAGGGCAGTTGACGAAAAAATCAAGAGAACAGATTTTTCACTATGACAACATTATCTGATTGATTTCCAACAAATTTCACGCACGTTTTTTACAAAATTGTTACGGACCACTTAGGTTATCACAAGCTTTGTTCCCGATGGATTCTAAACATGCTCACTGACGGTGATGAAAAACAAAATTATGACAGGTGATGAATTTTGGGTCCGTCATGTTCATACCAAAATCCAACGACACAAACACCACCGGCAATCCCTGAAGAAACAAAAATTCAAGATGACAATGGTTACATTAAAAAAAATCATGTGCACTGTCTTTTAAGGATCGGAAAGGTGTTTTGATTGATTTCCTCCCAAGAGATGAAACTATTAATGCGGCAAGGTATTGCGAAACCTTAAGAAAACGAAGGTGGGCAATTCAAAACAAACAGAGAGGAATGCTCAGTAACGTGTTACTCCATGACAATGCTCGGCCCCATACCTGACACTCAAACATTGGTTCGAGAATTTCGTTGGGAGCAGTTTGATTACCCGCCCTACAGCCCGGACTTGGCACCGACTGACTACCTCTTGTTCCTGCACATGAAGTGCCAGCTAGGTGGCCAACGCTTTGAAACCGACGATGAAATGAAAACTGCCGTGGAGTTGTTTCTACAATCGTTGGGGGGAACCTTCTACAAAGAGGGTATAGACAAACTATCACCCGTTACAATAAGTGTTTGTATATCGTGAAAACTATGTCGAAAAATAGTTTAAGGTTTGGGCTTTCTTTTAGAAATAAAATTCTGTTGAAAAAATTGTTGTACTTGTTTTTTTTAAAGGGTACTTTCTGAACACGCCTCGTATACATCTTGGCAGTTAAGTGTGCAAAGTAACTTCGTTAGACATTTTCACTAAGTTTCAAATTTTTACTTTTAAAATTAAAGTTAAACAAATTAAAATTGAAAGACATGTTGCTCAACACACTTCCAAACATTACAAGTTGTGGGCTAAAACATTACCATTACAGATTAAACCATTTATTTGTTTGAAAACAACCAGACAATAAAGAGAATTAAACTCAAGAAAATGTTAATTAGAAGTAACATACTCAATGCTACCACTGCCAGTTTCCTGCATTCCTCCAATTTTTGCGTTTTAGAGGTTTTTACACCCTGAAGTCCTTTTTCTACTTTTGTTGAATGTAACTATGACAAAATGCTCGTAATACTTTCACATCCAGTGTCAATAACAAACTATTTTATAACTCTGTTACAGGTTTTCATGGGTATCTTCTACCATGTGAAGAGTGTGGCGTTAGCAGAAGATCTCCCTGGTTAATCCATGAAAAGACATTCAACACCATCGACGAATTTTACTCGGAAGCAGACAAGGAGGCTACAGTCTGGTTAGTTTAAATTATGTACTTCATCTTTTAAGACAGGCTGTGTTTTTTTCTTAATTTTTGTCTATCTGGGTCTGTTCAAACAGATAAAAAGATTGAGATTGTACAATAGGCCTTAGAGTTAAACAAATTATGTATAAACCCAAGATTGAATTAAATCTATATTATATCAAGCTCTGATGCAATGTTCTGACTGTGGTCAACAGCTTTCTTAAAGGAATAATAGTTTAGTTTGAAACTAAAAAGATAAATTTAATTAATGGAATCTTTTTAAAACTCAGACAATAAAAATGATTAAATACTTTAACCCCATGCACTTGAAGGCAGTATTTATAGTTTGTCCTTGGGAGCTCGTATGGCCAGCTTTTTTGGTAGGAAGCACAGATTAAATTTAGCTGCAATGTTATCTCAGGTCATTATGTCCAGTTGTACTGGCCCAATATATAATACGTCCATAGCTCGCAAGGCCAGCACCACTGGCCATTGAACATAGCAGCTTATTTTTCTAATATTCTCTTTGTTTTATAATGAATGGTGAGTGCTGAAACCTATCAAGCAACTTTATTTTTAAGTAATTTTTTAAGTAAAGCAGTAAATTTTAAATTAGCCTATAATTCTTCTCTAAACATTGACTGTGTAAATAAGACAAATGATGCGTAGTGGACCTATACAGTGAAGTGATAGAAGATAGAAACCTAGAAAATTTTACTAAAAGACGTGTGCTAACTATTCTTGACTACACATAGGTATGTAAGACTGGGAAATGTAAAATAGTTCTGAATATAACATATCTGTAAAAGTCTTTTTTATAGCATTTTATTACATATCTTTGTAAACACTATTCTTATAAGAGTTAAATTTCCCAAATGTATGTTTATCTTTGTATTAGAAATAGTTCATTAAAAATAAAGTTTAAATTATTTGTAATTTCTTCTTTATACATTCTAAATTACTATGTAAATAACGCAGAGGAAATTGAAAAATAATTTTGATCTGGGGAGGCAAACAACAAATTATGGCTGCTGAGCTGTCAATGAAAGTAAGTATGGCCCATCTCTACTGGCCATACAAGGACAAACTACAGCAAAATTAACGCAAGCTGTCTGCAACCTTGGTGTGGCTAGTGCGACTGGCCTTTTGAGCGCAAAGAGTTAAAAGGTTTTTTTTTTATTAAAAATAAAATATTCAGTTATTTGGGTCTGATGATGTGCTCATTGAGTACGAAAGGCTTCACAGAAATAAAAAAGTATATGTTATTTGAGTGTTTGTTTTAAATTAATAACTAATTCCAATAAGAACAGAGCTTCTAGAATGTATTAAAAAGGAGTGTTTAAGAATACTCAAACTAGACTTTCATTTGGGTTTTAAAAATTCTAAATCTTCTAGAATAGAAAAACTAATAGTTTTATACAGGGTGAATATAAAGTCGGGACCCCCCCCCTCTATTTTTTTTCTTTAGGTAATATAAGGAGATATCCTTTGGGTAGTGGTGCAATATGGAAAGGAAATTTCATTTATGATATTGAAAATTTTTTGTCCTCCAAAAATGCGAAATTTTGGGAGCAACCCAAAAATTTCAAATGTAAACCCCTATCAAAGTGACCCCTCATTTTAAAGGAGCATGAAAAAACTTAAATAGTGGTTGAAAACTAGAGATCGCTATCTCTTTCCTAGTCAGAAAATAATAGCCAGTATTACCAAAACAATTTTAATAACCTCACCACGTCACGAAGTCAAATCAAATGTTCAAACTGAAGCCCTCCTACTATTTGGCAGTGAGACAAGTGTAGGGTGAAACGCTTCTCTGACATTTTGGAAAGTTTGAGGTGGTATTTGATTGCAAGAATTAATAATCCTGTTTTCTTAAATCTTCAAGGTTTGCTACCGGTGTTTTGTAAATTATGGATTTTATGTGACCCCATAGAAAAAAGTCCATGGGTTTAAAAGGTCCGGAGACCATTGCAGGCCATTTCTATTACACCACGCCTACCAATCCACTGACCACGTAGCTGAGTTCCCAGGAAATGTTGTACAGCACGATGATAATGCGATGGGGGCACCATCTTGCTAGAAAATGAATGAATTTCTTCCTCAAATTCATTTTTAATCTCTCTAATAACAGTATTTATTGCAGGAAAAATTGATTCTTGTAACATTTTCCAAAATACAGTTGACCATTGAGATTTCCATTAATAAAAAATGGTCCTATAATGTGATTCCCAAAAATCCGGCCCAAACATTAACTTTTTTTGGGTACTGGGTGCGAGATTCACGGAAAACATGGGGATTTTCTGTGTCCCAGTACCTGCAGTTTGTGTTTGTTCACATCTCCATTGACGAAAAAAACTGCATTCATCACTAAACACAACGTTTCGAACAAACAATGGATGAGCAGAAATTAATGCTGCCATTTCTTCACAAAATTTGTAGACGACGGTCTGGAATCGTCTTCGTTTAACTCATGGATAAGCTTAATTTTATAGGCGTGAAATTTTATTTATTTTTTTTCAGTAAACTTTACCACAGACATTTTGGAAACATCACAAAGATTTGCTACTGATCTGGTGGACTGCTTGCGGATCTTCAACAAATTGTGCAACAATTTCAAACTGTTTGTCACCGCCTAAAGGAGGCCGACCTGAGCGTGGGGCATCTTTGATGGAACCAAATTCTCGGAACTTATTTACTAAAGTTCTAAAAAAAAAAATTAAACTGCCTTTCTGCCTCATAATTTTCAATCGAAGCCCCGAAAGTAAATATCATTTCTACTTTATCTTCGTGACTACATGCCATTTTTACTGGTAATCAGTATTAATTAGATAATATTATTTAAAACTTACAATGCGAAAGTGTATCTAAATAAATTATTGTAATAACACTAAAACACATAAAAAAAACTTCTCAAAATACTTCACGGAACAGTAACCACACAATACCACTGGATAAAATAATGATTCTACTAAGATAATAACTACTCACTACCTTGGCTTGACAAGGTTCCAAGTGACATTTTTATGAAAATTGAGTTCATTTTGCAATTATTCTAATTAAAACGCCCACTCTATTTAATGCACTAACTCTCATTGTATGTATGTTTAATAATAATAAAGATACGAAAAGTAGCAAAGAGTTCCTACTGCATGATCAGCTGTTGGTGTCAGCTCTACTGTCTATTATAAATAATAATGCATCAGCTGACTCATACTGCTTACCTGTTCTCACAAGATTGTGAAACAAGGAATGGAATAGTTTGTACTAACTGTACTTCGAACCGGGAAAACCCAGTCACTCATTGACAATAAACTCCTTATCAGTTTACCTTCTAATATTGGATTCATCATCCATTGCATGCCTCTCACTCATTGAGAACACAAACAGCCAATAAACCTGTTTCCACGCAGACAGAAACTGTACCCAAACAAAATAAATTTAGGTGTAAAGACTTAATTACAATTTTTATTGGCTATGTTGTTGGAAAAGAGATAGCGATTTCTGAACTTTTCACCACTATTTAAGTTTTTTCATTCTCTTTAAAATGAGGGGTTTTTTGATAGGGGTTTACATTTGAAATTGTTTGGGTTGCCCCCAAAATTTCGCATTTTTGGGGGACAAAAAAATTTTTCAATATCATACAATGAAAGTTCCTTTCCATATTGCACCACTACCCAAAGGATATCTCCTTAAATTACCTATAGAAAAAAATAGAGGGGGGGTCCTGACTTTATATTCACCCTGTATATTTATGTATTTGTTTTTTACGTTAACTAAATAACTTTTAATCCTAATAATATTATACATGCAAAAGTGTCTTTGTTTGTTGTTTTGTTTTTACACGTAAACTACTCAACCAATTGTACTGAAATTTGACATGGACATTCTTACAGTTCCTGGGATAAAAATAGGCCTATTCTTATTTCGAAAATACCTTAGGGCTACGGCCCACTGGTCTGTAAATTAGCAAAAAATCACATTTTGGTCTCTAAAGTTGTGTAATATTAATTGAATGAATCTGTCAAACACAATCAACTGGTCTGTGTAAACATTGTTTATTATTTATTTAAATGTTTACATTTATAGTGAGTAAACTGTCAAAAGAGTAACCATAGTTATCACACCGGTTTAGATTTCAGCGATTTCACCTTCTTAGATTCAGGTGACTAATCTATCTTATAAGATGACTCCCTTTGAAGCAGTCGATAAGAACTATGCTAGATGAAATTTCGCTGGACTGTTAAAGATTTTTACTATAAATTCAAAGACTGATATAAAATCCATCTTAGTTCCCTTTTGACAGAAGTAGACTTCTCTGATCTTTGATAATATATTATATATATATATATTATATAATATATATATATTTTATATATTATCAAAGATATATATTTCCATATTGGAAACAAAATCAACTATGAAACAAAACATACGAAGAACAAACTAAATACAATGGCCATAATTATAATGTTTTTAATGTATTCTCTTGATCGTGGCAAAAAGGCAAAACTCAACAATCGCATAGGAAATAAGGGTTCACTCGAACCAGAAATGCTAATACAGGTTCGAACCCTATGGCCCTACGAAATTGAGTGTAAAGCCGAGGATAACCGCTAGTTATAACATAATAGCGCAATTGCCTAGTGAGAAATTAAAAACTCCATTATTCTCAATGTTTGTAACCTTTAACTCATGTAAAATGAGTTTGTAGTAAGCGATCAGATGGTTAAGACCTAACGTTTTTGCACACTGGCCTAGGGAGGAAATTAAAGTTCTAATATTCTCAATGTTTGAGCTTTGAGTTCATGTAAAATGAGCTGTAGTCAGGGCAGATTTACCAGTTTGCCGCCTATAGGCGTTAAAGATAATTTGCCCGCCCCCGCCAAAAAGGGGAGCACACACCCCCCCCCACGCCCAAAAGTGCGGTCCGGCCGGTCCGGCCCCCCCTGGGAAAATTTGCATTTGTCAGGAACAGAAAATAGTAATTTTGGGATGGCGTTTTTAAAGCTTTAGTGATCAGTTTTAAGGTATTATAAATGTTTTTTAAATGTTTAGTCAATTCAACGGGGAAATATCGCGACGCGGTGGGTTAGGATTAGGTTTATTTCACGTTTATTTACATACTGAGAAACTACAAAATAACGTGAAATAACCTAAGACCTAATCGTTTAGCACAATGCCATAGTGAGGAAATTAAAGTTCTAAATATTCTCAATGTTGAAGCTTAAATCATGTAACAATGAGCTGTATTCAGGCCGATTTACCAGTTTGCCGCCAATATCCTTAAATAATTTGCCAGCCCCAAAAAGGGAGCACACACGCCCCCCCCACCGGACAAAAGTGGGTCCCGGCGGTCCGGCCCCCCCGGGAACAATTTGGCATTTATATATCAGGAACAAAATAGTAATTTGGATGGCGTTTTAAAGGCATTTCGTATCAGTTTTAATGTATTATAAATTTTTTTAATGGTTTAGTCAAATAACGGGGAAATATCGCGACGCGGTGGTTAGGTTTAGGTTATTATCACTTATTTACCTACTGAGAAACACAAAATAACGTGAAAAATAACCACCTAACGCCGCGGCACGATGTTTCTAAGCTTGATCAAACAATCGATATGTTCGTTAATTCGATTGGATGGTGCCACGGTGGAACTATAATGGAACTGCAGCCCAAATAACATACATTTTAGAAAATGGTGTATTTTTTTTGCAGACTTACACTTACTTTCTAGGAATGTTGTTAAATATATTTCAAATCTTAGGAAAATTGTTTTAATTTAAATCAATCAAATGGTTTTGGCAAGGTGGAAAATAAGTTTGACTAAATTATTTGAATAACAGGTTTTATTTAAAATAAAAAAGGGGGGGGCATGAGTTGAAAATATTTAAAAAATAACGTTGTGTTACATTCTAATACAAGTTCATTAGTGTGGATTAACAGAAAACTAATTTATTGTTATATACAGTAGGCTATTTTACATTTTACAGGAGCATTACTTACTAGCCTTTTTTAATTGAGAAACTCTTTAATTAAATCATCATAAGAGAGCTTTCTTTGTTATAATTTTGCTTTCTACACATAGGGGGGAAAGTGAATATGAGCCTGGTGTTTTCCCAGAAATGCTTGTCCCGTAAGTAGTTTTTAACACTTCGAAGTGCAGGAAAAGCTACGTTCTCCCGCGCAAATTACGTTGCAGGTTATGTCACAAAACTAATTGCGTACTGCTATGTCCCAATTTAAGGGTAAACATCATGCAACGAGTTCTTTCCTCAAAAAGGTTTAGAAATTTCCATTCCAACGTTTGTATCTGAGGGATTTGTCCATGTCCCACCGCACACCGTGTTTTTTGGAAGGGTGAAGTGCAACTCTTCAATAAAATCGGAATCTAAGTCATTTAGATAAATTTTTGATGAGTTTCGTTGCCTCCCTAGTTTCTTAGTTTCCTCTTCTGTGATGTTGATGTCTTTATTGCTGTCACACAATTGAGTTCCAGGAAGTAGAATATTATCTACAAAGTCACTATAGCCACTTTTCTTCTCTTAAAATTTCACAAATAAAGGAGTCTAGAATTTGGAAGAAATGGTTAATTCTCAATCATCTCTGCCAGTCAGGTTTGACTACTTCACTCCGGGTTTCGTCCTGGGCCAGACTTTGTCGCTTGGTTTGTCTGCTTGTGGCTTTTTCGTATGAATCGTATGTTTCACTTTTGGTTATCTTCATACCCAAATGTATTCCTCGAAATAAAGAAAGTTGTTTCTTTCTATACACAAAATCTTCCTCTAGAGAACCATCACAAATCCCTGAGATAACAAAAGTCAATGGTTCCACTTTGTATCAGTTTTAACTGACTTTGTGAATTCTATGGATGGCAGTGCCTTCCAGAAGCATACCATAAATGGCAGGTCCTCAAAACATTCTAGATTCCAGCGATTCCCTTGAGGCCTCACATCTGGTTTGTAGCCTTTTCTAGTTGGGTCTTTTTGAAATTGTTGTCAAAAGCCTTGTACACGTCGTCCAAGACTCTCGCAAGCTCTGACATGCAAATCATCCGCTAGCCGACCATCGTGTAGGACACACCCTTTTTAATAGTCTTATTTATCTGATACGTGAATCTTCCCATTACACCTATCAGGCACTCCCATCGATTTTGTAGAAGAATGTAAAAAACACATCAAGTTCATGAAGAAATTCTGCACCAGCTTCTTCACAAGATTCATACAGCAGATTATCCGACCAGATTTAAATAATGAAGCCGCACACGGGAATGAATAGAGCTAAATGGACTTTGCTCTTTAACTTTGCCTGAAGACCATTGAAGTCCCCGACATATTTGAGCATTATCGTACGATTGGCCTCGGCAGTCATCAATGTTTATTTTCCCGATTTCCTATTCTCTCATCACACTTTTAAAACATACCCCTCTGCGCGTATGTCCAACTGACGGGATGAGATAAGAAATCGTTCACAGTGTACACCGTCATTATAAAACATACCTGACTGCAAGAACCAAACTGGTTCTTACACTGAACATTCTGGGGTTGAATCAACTATGAGATGAAAAATTATTTGACTGTTTCAATTCTTCACAAATGTTCTTGTCTTACATTTTGAGGCCATTAAATTCAATGACTTCATCACACGTATGGGAAGAGAGAGATTTGTAAGACCACTCCACTTCCGACTTCACCAATTACCATATTTTTCAATGTGAGTAATCTAAAAAAGGGTCGAATTCGGAGAACGCTCTAATCCATAAGAAACTTTCCATTTCTGTTTGATCCAAAAGATTTCATCATCGCCTCTTAAATGTCAAGGGCCTCTTGATGTCCAAGGCTTAAATCCCTTAACGGCCGCTTATAACCCAGGCCAAAACCTTTTTCCAATAATTGGTTTTTTTGTCTAGCTGCTCAGTTAACATAACTGCCAACGACGTTTCAGAGCAATTTCCTGCGTGATTTTAGAGTAATGATTGCCGACTTGTAATTGGTGATTTTCGTGATACTTGGCCCGACTTTTCATCACCATTTTTCCAGTCGTTTGAATCCGTCTTTACAATCAATACTGGAGATTTCTCATTTGAAATTGAATAGCCAAACAAGGGCCACAATAAACAGAACCCTTGCTTTTTGACAATGACCATCCACTTTCTGTCCTGAAACCTCTCCATCTTTTCAATGTTCGTTGAAACAGAGATTTTGGATAATATATCGTTTTTGATCCTGTGGTATTCTCTACGCTGTTTGGAGAAAATCCAGGTTGATATTTTGAGTTTGATGAACCCATTTTAATGCGATTGAATCTCGATTGCATCAGTCAAAACCCAGAAACCTGGAGCTATCGCTGGAAACAGCAGGGTGACAGCAGCTCCAACGAAAGGCTTTCATGGCGAATCTCGTGAGGTATGATGATTCTTCGATTAAACATTTTTTTTTTTGCTATATAGCTGGTGGATTTGAGCAGCTCTGCCCAGCTGAAACATTGTTTCTGTCCAGCTGGCCGGCTAGCGTTCCGTCTCGTTCAACAACGCAAGTTCAAGTCCTTCAAGTACTGGTGCAATCTCTTGTTATCCTGGCGTCTTGAAAGAACAAATCTAGCCTTTCATTGGTTTGTTTCAATACACGTTCTTGTTTCGTTCAAGTTATCTTCTTCGCCCGTTTCTTGTACTCCGCACCCGCTAAGCCTCTTCCGTCCATCACTCATTGTAGTTGTAGAGAAGCTAGTAGTAAAAAAAGTCCTAAAAAATAAAACTCTAACGTTAGAACCGAATATTCAGTTTATTTGGGAGCGTAATCTGCGTAACTGCCATCCTAGGGGTTCCTGGAGAAAACGAGATTTGCAGCTCTTTTTATATGGGAAGAAGGTAGAAAGGACTCGGAGGAGGCAACACATATACCAGCCAAAAGGGGATCGGAAAAATTTGGACTTTTTTCTGTGAGAACGCAAGCAAATACTTGTATTATTTTTACATAAATTTTTTATGAGATTTTTTTCAATTTTTTTGAGTTTCACTCCCCAAAAAAATTTTTAAATTTTGTCTTAAAAATTTGATTTTTAAAGAGTACTTCTGTTCTTACTTATCTAAAACATTTTGTTAAAAAATGCCAAAATACCGGGTATTTTAAAAAATTTTTTCCCTTAAAACTACCAATAACACTCATGATTTTGGGGTTACCTACCTAACATTCCATGATGAAAGAGGGGTAACCTCATGAGGTTTATAAGGAGTAATAAGTACAAGAGCAGGGGGAAATTTAAGCAAGTAAAGAAATTTACCCCTTAAATTTTTAAAATTGGTTCTTTTGATAACACATACGACAATTGAGTATTTTTTAATTAAGGGGGTGCTCTAACACGCCGTTTGACCATGAAAACAGGGCGGGGAAAATTCAAATGATCACGGCTCACAAAATTTAAAGGGTTATCCAAAATTTTTTAGAGTTTTGGGGTGTTTTCCCTTTCAAAGGGTGATCAGGATTCCCCTTTTTTTTAAATGTTGAAAATATTAAATAATATAGTGTGGGACTTGGCAAAAAGCCCAAAAAATTAGTGTTTTTAAAAAACCGCCCTTTTAAAAGGCAAACAGATTTTTTTAGAGGGAAATTAAAAAATAAGAACCCTAGATTGATTATTTTGTCAATAAAATTTCCGTAAAAAAAAAATTACTTTTTATGAGCACATTTTGTGAGCACTGTTGGAATATGATCATTTGAATTCGAAAAACCCCGGGCAAGCGTGAAATTAACATTGCGTTTATGGGAGCCGCCCGGGGGGGGCCAAAGGTTGCTAAAACCGAAAAGGTAAATTTCGCCCCCTTAAAATTAAAGTTATTAAAAATTGTATATTTGGGACCTCGAAAGGACAGTTGATTTGACAACGACCCACATGTTATTGCAATCGTTACTTGTTAGCTAAAATTTTCCATTCATTTCCCACTCTTACATCTAAGTCCCCTTTCAGATTAAATAAATATTTAACAATTGATTTTTGGGACTTTAACTTTAAAAACTAGCGGGAAAACAACGAGTCAACGATTTTATATAACCCCGGGAAACCGGCGTAACCGTGCCGCCGTGTCACAACACAAAAACATCAACCACCAACTAAACAGGGGCATTTGTAGTCACTGTAGACTGTAGTGTAGGGGTAATCTGGGGAAATGTGTGAGTCGTGAGTCAGGGGGTGCGTCTGCCCGGTCCGTGACAGCGTCAGGTGACAATCAGCTGAGCGCCAGTGTTGGAGGGGTTTGGGGAGGGGCAGGGGGCGGGAGAGCTTTTCGCGCCACCCAAACCCCAGGGCTGCCGGCTGCCAGGGGGTTTGTTCCCAAAAGTAAATCGGCAATCGCCGCTCGTTGCGCGAAGGAAAAAAGGGGCGTTCGTACATATTTTGTAGAAATACATACAACGAAATAGGAAATTAAAGTGTATGTGTTTCCTAAAAGCTCTATTTATATAACACAAATTTAAAAACTCGAAAAAGGGAAAAATTTAAAATTGTATTTCACAAATATTTCATTTTAATATTTTAATTTTTTTTTAAATCTGCCCCCCCTTAATTTTGCCGCTCTAGGGGTCAGCCTACTTAGCCCTATTTAGAAATACAGCCCCGGCTGTAGTGACGATGGTTTTTAAAACCCAATGTTGCAGCAAAACTTCCTAGTGAGGAAATTAAATTATAAATTTTTCCCCCAATGTTTTTTAGCTTTAACTCATGTAAATTGAGCTGTATCGATCAAAAGGTTTTAAAACCTAACTTTTTTGCACAAAAGGGCCCAGTGGGGGAAATTAAAGGGTTTTAATATTCCCCAATGTTTGAAAACTTTAAATCATGTAAAAAAGAGCGTAAAATGACTGATGGTTAAGACCCAACTTGCAGCACAACCCCGCCTAGTGAGGGGAAAATTTAAAATTATATTTTTTTTTTTTTTTTCTCAATGTTTGTAACTTTTTAAATCATGTAAATTGAGCTGTATCGATCAATGGTTTTAAAACCTAACGTTTTCCCCACAAATTTCCTAAGGGAAATTAAAGTTCTAATAATTTTCAATGTTTTGAAGCTTTTAACTCATGTAAAAAGTCGTAATTTTTTCTCATTCTTAAAAAACTATTACAAACTCAATTTTATACTTAAAAATCCGGTGATCAAAGCTGGGTGCTCCCTTTAATTATATAACTGTGACCTTCCTTTTTCTTTTTAATTTAAATTTAAAATGAATCTCACAACCTTTATAAAATGATCATATCTGGTTTAGTATATTTTGGAACCAAAATTCTTTATAATCAAGCTTTTAAAAAATTTTATTTTTAAATATCAGGTAAGCCTACTCTAGCAGCAGTTAGCAAACACTTCAAACTTTTCTGCATTTTTAAATTTTTTTTAAATAGAGAACAAAAACTTAAATTTTAAAATTCTTTGGGTAGGATTTTTTGACAGGGCATTTGATGTTATTTAAGCATAGGTTCGATTTTGCTTTATTGGGGTGTACACCCTTTTTTCCCGTACCTTCCATGTGTTTTTAAAAACAAAAGAACAAACTTGTAGCATCATGTAAATTTAAAAAAACAAAAAAGAAGAGACTTAAACAATTACAAAGCTAGGCCTATGGGAAAAATGACAAAAATAGAGAGCATAAAGGGGGTTGGGAGAGTAAGGGGGGATGTTGTAGTTTTATAGTTGGGGATTGTCCGCAATCGCTCAGTACATTGATAAAAGTTAAATTTTTTCTCATTATCTTTGTGATTTTAGAAACATTTATGTTATGTCCCACAAAATGTTTTTATGCGGGTGACACACAGCATTGTAAAACCAAATTATTTCTTATCATTTTTATTCCAATAGTTGAAGTGGGCAATAAGGGTTTCCCCGATATCACAAGATTTTCATTTTTTGCAATCTATTAAAATATATATACCAATATTTTATGCAAGATTAAGCATTTGTAAATTTTTTTTGAGCCAAGTGATTTTTAATGTTATCAGTCACTAAAATATTTTATTAAGTTTTTTTAAAATTTTTCTAAAAAAAAATTTTTTGGGAAAAAATTTTCCAACTTGATTTAAGGGATAAAAAGGGGAAAATTCATAAAAACCCATTAACCTTTTATTTACACCCTTATGAAAAGGGTTTTTTTAAAATTTTATAAAGAATTTTTTTAAATTTTTTTTTTATCTTAAAAGTCCAAAGCTTGCTCTTACATCATACAAAATGTTTTGAATGAATATATTTAAAAATCCTTTATAAATATGGGGGAGGGCCCAAAGCAAGTTTTAAACTGCAGAAAACTATAATTTGAATTTTTATGATCACCCAAAAAGGGACCGTTTTGTGTACGAGGAAGAAAATGGAAAGGCAATTAAAAGAATAACTTCATCCATCTTGTAAAGAAATTTTTAAAGTCCAATAACACAGAAAATAAAACCCACACTATCCCTTTCCCCAAAGGGGTTGAACATTTTTACAAACAAAAATTATTAATGAAGTTTTTTTTTTTTGAATTTTAAAAATTATATGTGTGAATGGTTTTTTTTAAATTTTCCCCTGGTAAAAAAAATTTAAATGTAAATTAATTTTGAGTTGCTACTTTAGACCCATAGGGAAAAATTTTTGGCCCCAAAAATGACTATTATATTATTTCAAATCATTTACTGTCTGATAATCTTTGGGCACTAAACTGACTCTGTTTTTTTGTCAGAATGCCATGAACTGCCCGGATCGCGGGGTGTCCCCCTACCTCTTCACCCTCATCGTCTCCGG
>NW_025785454.1:0-21003 GCF_021130785.1 Homalodisca vitripennis
TTAATTATTTGTGAATAACGCCCTTCAGATGTATAAGTTTTACTAAAATCTTTAACATTTTATTTAAACTAGATTTATTATTTAACAAAAACATGACATAAGTTTACTAACGCAGTATAATTTTAATTTTGTTTCGTATCATTTAGAATTTTACAAATAGTACAGTTTTTTAAAAAATGCTATACATGTTTTATAACATTTTACACAAATATTTTTATAATATCTCCCAACTTCTATATTTAGTGTAAACTTTTGGATTCTGTGTAGGATAAAATAAAAAACAATGACCATAAAAAGCCTATGCTTAGCAGCCAGAGTATAATGTTTAGGGTCTCTAACTGTCCAAAACATTTTGTTGAAATTCAAAAAGTCCTCAGCGTAAAAAGAAAATGAGCACCATCTAGATACAAATGACACACAGTTTGCATACATAACAAGCTTCATTGTTTATGCCTTTACCCATGCTAAAGCCAGTGTGGTGTTTTAACTTATTTTACAACCGTCCAAATATGGAACTCACGTTGGAGTTCTATTATTAACCTCACCGTATAAACCATCACTTTATATCGATATAAATCACAAAACTATGCGCTATAAAGTATTACTTTCTAGTTAATTGAAACATTCTAATAATTCTAAAATAGAACTCGAATGGGGAAATATTTACGGTAAATAATAATAGAACATTAAAAATAACGAGTTAATTTATTTAATTAAAACATATATTATAAGAACATTCATTATGTACATAATAGATGTGGTAACAGCTAACATACAATGGACCCTCTTCCTTACGTAAACATTACCCTACATACTATATACTCAATGTAAATTATTATGGTCCATAGATCAGTGACACCTCTGAGTCAAATAAGCTCATATTACCAAGTAATTTTTATAAAGTTAAATGTATTTTTACTTAAAGATTCAATTCTTAATTTATATAAAAACTAAACGATAATTACGTTCAAATATACTGTTGTGTTTTGATATAGAAATAGTCCTTCACCAAGATGTATAAATTATTAAAAAAGGAGTACTTAATTGGTGAGATAGAATAATTTTTTATCCTCATTATTATTTAACATAGTTTACTTTCACTTGAATTAAACGTTTTTCTTTATTAACAAGAAGATAACTGTTACATCTATTGTTATGGAGTCGCTTTAACAATAATCAATAAGAAAGAACATTGTGGTTAATTTTAAGTTGCTCAATGAAAAAGATAAATAATAACTGTGTCTTTCGTCGTGTCCTAAAATTTAGAATGATTATAGTATGTAGACATAATTATTGTAAAGTTACGGTACGGTTACAATTGATGAACTACTACTATTTTCTTTATTTAATCTCTGGGTTTTAGGTTAGACTTAATAAACAGTCCAATACTAAAACGACAGTAATACGTACACCAACTTTTTGAGAAAAAACCCAACATTTTATATTATATTTATAAAATTAATTTAACAACTAAACAATTTTATAGTAGTTATTTCTTGTAACAATTTTTAACGAACCACGTTACAGAGGTTTAAAAAACTACCTAAAAAAAATTTAACAACCTTTCCTTCTACTTATGGAAAAAAATCAATTGAGATTTAATACCTCTTATATTCAGTGTAAAAAGAATCCATCTCTGAAATCTTGTACTAAGTAGGAATAAGGAAGTAGCTATAATACATGTAATTAGATTTATAAAGCCCAAAGTTAATATATAATAAAATCAATATGAAAATTAAAATGGAAATGAAAATGAAATATAATTTGGCCATTTATTCAAGAGGTCGGGGGCGCGTTTAGGAGCTAATTAGCCCTGTCTAACTCACTTCAAACCTCACCCTTAACACAACAATCGAACGGCTTGAGTAAAAACTAAGTATCGAAGGGCCCGACTGAATATAAATATTTTAACTGAAAAAAGTTTATTGAACAAAGGAATCGCTCTGACATGGTTTTATAGACGCGCCGTTATGAATGTACATAATTATTATGTAATCAATAATTTTTTAGAAGTAACTTTTGTTAAAAAAAAAAAACCGAACACTGTGTGATGATTTTTAACGCTATCCACTCCTTAAGAGCACATAAAAAAGTTTAAATACGGTACATATAATAGTGTTATTTGGTTTTAGCGGAAAATTAGAAAACATCTTTACGGTTGTTTATTACACACCTGGGTATTACACCAGCTGATAGCTTAAACAATATGTCCAAAATCATAGGTAAAACTTAAAAACTTTTCTGAAGTTACGAACATGTTTGTCTATAATAATCATTTGTAAAATAATTACAAAGAATAAAATGAGTATATAAAAAAAAACCTTTTATATAACGGAAAAAAAGATTGTTTTATAGTTACCTGCTTTTTAAACCCTTATACTCTGTAAGCCAACTTTGTATAACATAAGGTTCACAATCCAAAGAAAATTCAGGAAATATAAAAGTTAATGGCTGGCGTAAATTTGTCACCCCCTGACACAAACGGTGGCCCAGAGGAAACGAAAACTTGAGACCTGAAATGTAAAAAATGAAGCTCAAAAGCAACAGGTTTGATGCCTGATAAATGACTACTTTCTTATACGCTTTGGAATTTCCCCAGGGAGCACCTGTTGGGTGGAACCTGGCATTTATTATTTTCCCTTTACAATACTTTGTGTTCCTTTAGCTTTAAGTAACGTTTAAAAATCAAAATAAAACGCATAATAAAAAGGTTAATAATAATATTTGTATTCCAAAAATAATACATCGTAATAACTGGAATTAATGTTGATTTACATGACCGTAGTCAGATTATAAACATCATTGTCATATCAAAGTACAGACATATTATTGAATTTAGTAAATAAATATAATCCTATTACCGAACTTACATAAATTGGTGTATTATTACACAGCCACAAATAATTTATGTAACGAGTTATTTTGCCTGGACGGTTAATTCAGTATTGACAAGAAATATTTAAAAAACACATACAATCATCTACGGTACGTAATATGTCAACAATAATGTTCATTAAATGGCTGAATTTGTTTTTTAGGCTTTGTAGTACATTTACGTGATAACTTATGTTTAACGTAATTTTATAATTTCGTACCTAGGAAGATGGATAATCCGATCTCTAATACAAAATCTGTCAGCAACTTCACTAAGATAAAATTGTTTATTTATTAATACTTAGTTAAACTTAGTAATGAAGGTATAGTTTTAAACATATATTATGTCAAACAATTATATTATATAACTATTGCTACTACAATTTTCAATACTTATTATTTTTAAGATTTCTAATTCCTGCTTTAGAGAACCCAGTAATTACTTTCTATTATATTGTACGATTATTATCATAATATATATATATATATATGATATAAGCTCGTACACATATATATCAGACGATATACAACCATTGCAGCCATTTAACTCCTACTAATATTTGAATGATGCTTGAGATCGCTTTTTCCTTATAACACGAAAATAAAAGCTGTTTCGTCACAAACCTTTTTCCATATCTATAATTAATTTAGGTTTGTTTTCTAATACTCACTTCCTTGTAGCGTGGTAGTCGGGATAAAAGTAAAATTTCTTAAACTGGCTACATTATACATCTTATATATACCTATATATATATACTATATATATATACATTTTATTTTGAATCAACTATAAAGAACAAACTACAAGCGTAATATCACCGCTAAAAAAGTTCCATAAAATGATTACAAGGGATACGCTAAAATTACAATTTTAATATTAAAATTATGGTTAATACTTAGTCAATTAATACGATAGATAACGAATAAAAAAAAAAAAATTTTATATACCTTAATAAGGTTAAGCTGGCTATAGCCTATACTATTTTTATTATTTTTAACAATATCATATTATAAAACGCGAATAAAAATAAACAATGTTTCTTTTAAAAGATTATATGCCGTAATTAGTTTTAAACCTTTAATCTAAGTGACTGAAAACATTTATTAATAAACATTTAAATGCGTATAAAACAATAATTATAATGTGAAATGTCAATTTTCATTTGGAATTTTCCCTTCCTATTGTTTTACTAGAATAACCGCAGCCACTTGTTAAAACAGTTACTGCATCTGTAACCCTAAAACAAGATTAAAAAGCAAATGAACCAACAAACGCAATCCACACCATACAAAACCACAGACTAATGAGGACAAAGGTTTCAGCTGTTTAAGGCCCTAGTGAAGATACAATATGTTTGCCACTTATGTGATTTTAGTAGTTTCCTCCTTAGCTCCATATATTTAACTCCTAATTCAGCAGTACAACGTGTGGTGGTAATATAACTGTACAGATAATACTAGCGTTCTGAATATAAAAACTTTAGCCAATTTCCTTAAATTTTATTGATGAAAATCCGCAATATTCATTCAAAGATTTCCTTACGTTTAAAGAAAGCAATCATTAACTTTAAATAATCATCCGGTTTCTTTTTCATTGAAATCTCTTTACCCCAGGGGACCTAAAACGATGTGCTTAGAAAATAAGTCCTATTTATGTATTTTTTCGGAATAATAACAAATGGTCTCTAACGGGTTAAAAAAATTTTTTTTTTTTAATTTATTTTTTTTTTTTTTAGTATTTTATATATTAGTATAATTTAGCTATAAATATATCTAAATAGATGCTTAGAAAGTAAAATTTAATTCAAAATAATTTACAATGGAAATATATCGTTTCATGCATACTCCAGGAAAGAATCGTAATAATAGAAATAATACGTAGAATAATATAATACAGTTTATTGTTCGGTTTCTATAAACCCAAAGGAATCTACCGGAATAAGAGTTTCCTAAACTTATGTTTATAATTAAATAAATGATTTTGACAAATAACTAAACTATAAAATAACAACATATTTGTGAATAATAAATTGGTTTTTCTATATATTTTATATAACTAATTAAAGGCACTAATATTATAATATATTTTACACTTTTGCGTTGTATTTCATAAATAATTATTCTTATCATCTAGACTAATTAAAATATATAAATCATAGTCATTTAAATACGCGATTGAGAAAATTTATTTATTATTACATAAATCTTCGTACAGTATTCATGTTATATTATAGGATCAATTCTATATTTCAAGAATAGATTTAATATAAATTATTGCTATAAGAAACAGATCAACCTCTTGTCAACCTAATTGTTTGTCCATCAACCTCTCGTAATTAGTAACATATGACTAAATTTCCATTAGAAAATCTATTTCTGGCACTTTCACTTCACACGCAGGGGTCCTTATTATAAGAGTAAAAACAAATGGAAAGTAATAAGTAAATTAAGTTCCCATTAAAAATAAATATATATTGGTATGTTTCTAAGTTTTTGTTCCTTAAAAAACTAACGAATAAATTTGCTTGCTTAAACATTCTAGGGGGTAATAAAAAAACCGTGTTTATATATTGTATCATAATTATTCCCCGTGGCCAAAATTTGTTTACATTTTCTTTAAAAAGCCAGGAGAGAGGGCCCGACGGGCCTTGCGGCGCACCGGCCGTAGTTATTTGTGAAAACAATATTACAATAATCAATGTTTATATTTAGAGCTAAGTGTTGCCACATAAATGATACAAAGAAATTTTTCATTGACATGTTTCAAGGTGGATTGAAGTACGAGGTGTTAAGGCTATGTTTAAAAGATAAGTTGCATTGCAGCGGATGAATGTCTAACTCTAACAATTAATCCCAAGCAGGAATCTGTTAAGGTAAGCTTTGACCATTGTGTTCCGAGTTAGCGGAAAAAATAACAGTGAGGTCTCGGATAGCGCGCCCCCCCCCTCCCAAACTCCGGAGCAAAGCAAAAAAAAACAATCACATGCCACTAGTGGGAAGAAGACCCCAAAGCGAGACAAAGATTGTCCAGTACAAGAAAATATAATTAGGTGGCAAACGAATTTTTTATAACAAAATATCAACTACTATTTCAGCAACCACGGTGCAACCGCGTTAACTTAAAAAACTAAATAACAAAAGATAAAATTAGTCCAATATAGACAATAACATAATAAGATAGAAAGTAAAATAACATAAACTGAAATAAATAATATAATATAGAGATTTGATATATAAATTAACAATTTCAGGTACGGCAAGTAGTAAATCTAAAAATTTTTAAACAGGTTAATTTTTTTATGAACTGAGGGGCAGGGAAAAGGTTGTAGAAATTTCTAGGGCCCCACTAATGTTTAAAAAGTAAATTATGGTTTCAAGTTTTGTAGCCGAAAATTATAAAAAAAAAATATTTAAAAAGCCAAATTTTACGAAGGGATGAGGCAGGGTTGCTTATGGTTGCCTCCACGAATCCGAATTAAAGATCAAATCCTCCCCTTCATGTTTCATTGTAACTAAACTAAAAATAATAACATGGCCTAATAACTAACTGGTGCCCTCCTCCAGGATCTAACATCTGGCAGGCGCTCCATACAAGCCTATCCTCTGAAGTGGTATAAGAAAAAAACACATTTTTGATCCAACCTTGTTCCAGATGAAATGAATAGGAGCACATACACTCCGGTTGGATGCCGGTACAGAAGCGCTGGCAGGGCGAGGGCATTCAATTTTTCAGTTGTTACCATTGGGCAGACTCGCCGCACCATTCCGTTGACGGCACTCACGGGGACCCTATAGAATCCCAACCTAACCAGTAGATATTTAGAAAAATGTTACTGTAACCTGAGAAACAATAAAAACTTAATTATGTTTGCCACAAAGTATATATAAAATATTTAAATTTAACCATTAAAAATAACGATCTGTAACTAACAGTACCTTTTAAGTATCAAAGACTATTTCCTAAAAATAACTCAAGACACCAAGTATTATAAGATACACTACTTGGTGACGATATTAAATATTACAAACAAAACAAATTTTCAAATATATAAACATTTACTTATAGGCTAGAACAGCCATACTAAATTATTCAGCGTGATAACATTTACTTGTAACAATAATTCACTGGATTTTAATCATTTCTATTATAATAATTTACATTCTATTATTAAATATTAATTTATTGTAAGGCAGACCTAATAATAAATATATAATTTACAAATAATAACAGAACATTATTTCCCAGATAACAATAATTAAATTATAATCCGTTCACGCTACTATAAAGCCAATAATTAAATAAATACAATTTAAATCATGAATGTTGCCACCCAATTTTGCACGCAACACAAAACACGAGGTAACAAAAATTTGCAAAGTCTGTACCGTCTCGCTTACACTAAAAAAATCAAAGTGTGTACACGGAATAAATAATTTCCGTTCGCCGAACGGATCAGTTAGAAAGCACTAGAGCAAAAATATAAACTTAACTAGCATAGTAAATAAATTAACAAATTTAGAACGTACGAAAGACAGGATAGAACACTTTGCGACACGAACACGTACACGAGGAACACAAGTTACAAAATAATATATATAAACTACTTATAACTAATCTACGATAATATATGTTCTGGGTGGGAGAGAAAAACCGCCAACTAATTAAGTTAAGAGAGTGAAAAAGACAATTACCTGCCGAAAGTAGTAGGATTAGCCAGCACATGTGGAACGGGACGAGCAGTGAACAGACAGCAACGCAGTAGCTTCTCCGAACGTGTCTGACCGCTCCGAACAGTAGCCGGTGCCGGTGCCGGTGAACAGCTGGTCGGTAAACTAGTCAAGGTCAACCAGCTGACCTCAACCAATCAGTCCAACCAGACAGCAAAAATCAATACTCTGACGGAGTGACTCCCCCACCGACTGACAAGAGTGGCCGAGGTAGGAAAAATAATAGACAAAAATAAATTGTCCAAACTGAGCCCCGGCTCAATTGTAATCTTATAGAATATCGAAAAAAGTAATAAAAACTATTCTTTTGTTAAACTAACGCGTTCCTTCGTTGAAATCATATTGCTTTAAAAGATATTCTAAAATAAATAAATTGCCGTCACATTAAATATACTGAACAAGAAACTCGTTATTATTAATTGTAAATTATCTCGTTAGTTGAGAATTAACGCAACTGTTTTAGAGTTCAAAAACGCTTTGTATATCATAAAAGATGATCTTAAAACAACATAATTACTAGTAATTTTTTTATAAAATTAAATTAAAATCGTAACAATTTCTATGTAACCTCATATTTATTACTATTAATATTTCGTATAAAAGGCCTCCGCCACCATGTAATCTAAAAACTACTATCTGTTCAGGACATTGGTATCTATAAAAAGTACACGTACATAAAGGATTAAACGTGATACCTTTCCTACACTTTTGTAACAATGATTGAAAACATTATTGGTTTGATTTCCTTAGCGATTTCTAATATTGCAACTAACCATAAAACTTTAATTCATAAGCCTATTATTACCTTCCTGTTTTGGATAAATAACAACATTTCAAAAGTATGTTATACTTGAAACGCCTAGTTGTAAGTCACTCGTTTGCTTATTACACAAAACACATAACTTAAAAATTTAAAACAAAAACAAGGGTAAACGGCTCTATAACCAACGTTAAATGAGAGCACGGGTAAAATATATCTTATTAGAGTCTTTATCAGGAATGCAATAAATGTAAGTAAAATGAATATAAAATAAATATCTATTTTATTTATCTATTCTTTTATCGATTATCAAAGTTTGATTGTTTTAACTAATTCAAAGAAAAACTATAAATATCTGTTTAAAAACCCTCAAATTGTGTAGTTCAAAGCGCTGCGATTTTGAATGGATTTAAATTATTACAATAGATTACAATTACAACGCTCTTAAATGTGGCATTAAAAGAGCATTAAAATTATTTGGCTGTAGCACAATAAAGCGTAAGTTAAAAAGAAAATGGCCCAAACATAATAATTTTTATATAAGTTTATATACAAAATTGTATAAAATTGTGAGTATTCCCTATGCAATTTTTATGTGCTCTCCAATTACAAAGTGGCGCCTTAATGTTGAATTATAACACTATTTTGTATTGTAACTATTATAACAGTCTCAAAAAGGAGATATAGTCCTGCATTTAAAAGCCCTATAATATATGTTCTTGTAACTGTAGTTTCTAAAATGTAATATAGTTGTAATTAGTTTTGTTTAAAAAGTTATTTACCCTTATAAATGATTTTATGTTTGCCATATAAGTACCCATAATACCAATGCAAAATACCAGTTGATTATTTCAACGGAATTAGAAAGCACTTTCATTAAACTTTAAGCTTCGTCTATTTCCTATGTCAGTTTTGTTCTCTATATATCGCATAAACAGACATACAGAAATAAAAACTTTCTCAAGCCTTTGTGTTATTCGTTTCACTAACGCACTATTGATATTGATAAATGCAAAACAAATGTAAATGTAACTAGTTCTATTTATAAGAAAACTACATTTATTATGATTTTTTTTTTAATTTTAATATTGTGCTGCAGCATTAGCAATGTTGAATGGTTAAGACTTGCATTGCGGCTTGGTATTAAACAATTAAAAGTGTATATCATAATTTAGTGATAAAATGTTATGTTATTCAATTATTTAATTTTTTATTGTAATTGTTTAAGTTTTTTTACTATTCCTGTATATAATATATACAAAGTAATTGAAATTAGTTCTCTTTTAATATTACGTATGTTTTTTTCTAAAAGTATGATGCTAAAAAAATATTAAGTTTTATAAAATTTCTACATTATTGGATAACCATTTAACTTTTCGTATTAAAATAGGAATTTAAAAAAATCACAGATACTTAGTTGGTTTGAATAGCGATCAGTTCACTTTACAATAAGATAACAAAGCAATATTGTGATCTGAATAAAACTGGTATTTCTACTTAATTATATATGTTAACTATATCTTACGACATTTATGTTCCTTTCCAAATATTTATGCTGTGTAGCGTTATTATTAGTTATGGCTACAGTAAGTCTCCATAAACCATTTTCCTATATGCTGGACGTGCTACAAAATTTCCAGGAAATTTATAGTGTTATAATTTTTAAGGTTTACAGTTCTATGTATTAAAGATATAGTAACATAATAATAAAAAATGCAACTGATGTGTTTGGTTATATTGTACAATATTACTTTGAAAATATATCGTGTTAAATTAAGTGTAACTTTTATATGTTAAATTTTGTTTTACCTAACTAAAATTAAAAATATATATCTAATAGTTATTTTAATGAACTGCATGAATACATACGCGTTGCGTAAAATATTTAGATTAAAACTACTATAGATTAAAATAACTCTTACTCATGTTTTGGAATTAAAATCAGTTTCAGTTTCACAGTTCCAAAGACGTAGGAAATAATTCGATATAAGACAACTTAACAGTAAATGTTTTGCAAAACTTAATAGTATTTGCTATATACGTCTAATATGTTTACTGTAAAGTTTTAACCTTGTTTATTACCGCAATTTGTAAACGCCTAGTATATGCTATTTTTAAGTACCACCATCAATACTTAAGTCAATATTAGAGTATGAGGGTGACCACTTTTACTTTAATTACACACACGGGAATCAGACCCCAGCATTATCACGCATGCTACAATATAACTCACTATATTCCTTGTAAGTGTACTTTTGAAGATCAATGGTCAAGCGTTGTATCAATAATTTAGTGTGAATACGAGACTCATTACCTTGTTTTCAGGGGAAAGAATTAAACCGAAGAGAAAATAATTTTATAGTAAATATACTTGTGAAGTACCGCCATCAAGTGATGAACCACTATCTGAATTGTAAGTGCGTCCCTCTCTTAACAGTTTTTAAAGATAATTAGACAGAGGAAATTACGCCCCTTTCGTGTAGTATTACACAATTTTTACTGTAAGAATTTGGCAATCGATATCGTAAATGGATCTCGTTTTAATGTTGAAAAAAGGCCTGGGTTTAAGATTATTGGCAGTTGTTCCAAATACAAAGGTGACAGAGTTTTTCACTCAAAAAGGACTGTCAAAATTTTAGAAAATTGGACACCCCAGAGTCGCGACACAGAAGCCTGAGGGAGATAGTATTACTAACTATACTTCTGTCTATTATATTCTTGAGGTTGTCTTATTTCTATACGTCAAAAATGTTTGGTTGGAAAAGGCATGGATGTAACAGCTATTGAAGCGCTTGTCCGTTTCAGGTTTTTTGTACAAACTAATAAATCAGATTCCTGATCATATCAAATAACTTAATTTCTAAACACAAACTCTAAGCTTGTATGAAACACCTATTGTGAACATAGGAGTTTTACTTTTGATTGTGAAGTACCACGTTGTGCCTATAATTGTTCCTATTAATTTACGACAATACACTATAATTGTTTACGACAATTCATGCATTATCCCTTCTCACTCACAATATATACTATGTGTACTGCTAGTAAGCTGTCAGTTTTAAAGGTACCGTAAGTTAAGCGTTTGAGCCAATACGTAACGTTTTAAATTTACAGATGTGCAATTAGAACTCGGAAATATAGCGTGTATAATACAATATTAATTTCTCTTTTCGTAGAAAATTTAATCGTGAAAGATGAGTACTACCCATATAAACGTTGGGGTATCTTAGTGCCAAATAAAACTAAACATGTCTATATAGAGTAGAATAAGACTAACGGAAATTATAACCTGTATAGCGCATGAGACTTAACTTACGGAATCAGGATAATTTCATTGCAAATATAACTCACTATATTTGCTAGTAACCCTTATTAATACAGTTTGTCAAGCAGCTGAGATATTAAATTCAGTGCAAGTGTAGACTCTCATTTTACTTTGCTAACAAACTCGATATTAAAACCTATTGAAATTTGAACCCTTTACATAGTATTACAACTACATTTTTGGTGATTGTTGTAGTGCGATACTGCCATTATAGAGTTGAGCTAAATAATTCAGTGTAGAGTTTCAACGCTATTTTCTTCTTTTATACCGATAGAAAAAAGATTATGGCAATACCTTCCTTGATACCTATACCTATTTACAATGAAATATATTTTTTACAGATATATATTAATCAACATTCTGTGTGAATGGCAGTAGACTTTATTTAATTTGTTAATAAACATTTAATCTACAAAAAGAGTAATTTATCTTCCGCCTGTGGGCCTCGAACCGCGGAATCTTTTTCCTTGCTGGGTGAATGTACTACCATTACAGCTACAGAAGCTACGGTTTTTAACGAAATTCATTTATATTGATATTTGGCCGTAATCTGGTCCACATATGCGTTTTAAATAACTAAACTAACATGATCGAAAGACCTATATACCTGTAAAACAACTTTGTGTTTACAATTAACTTGAAATTTCTAGAAATGACAATAGTCGTTATTTCAATTTTTCACGTAAAAAAAACTACTATATAATATAATAGTATTGACATACAATAAAAAAAACTTAGTTTTATTATTTTAAAAGAAAGTGCAATAAAAAATTAGACCTCGCAAAAGAAGACTATTTTAGATTTTTATAGCGCCTGATTGAAGTATGCAAAATTTAATATTCTATATACATTTTAAATTGAATAACCTTATACAATCCGACTTCATAAAAGCCTGGTAATGATTAATGGTAAAATCCACGAATTGCTTGGACTTATGATAAGGAATGAACTCTTCATAATTCACATATTTCATCACTATTTCTAAAGTCCTAATAACCTACTATTAAAGCATTAATGAAATTTTTTCAATGATTTTGCCTGCACGTTTTTCAGAGAAAACATTTGTTTTTCGTGAAGTTATACTTATTGTCCCTTAACTTACGTGAATTTTTTCTAGACCATCAATGAGACCAACAGCGTCTAAATTGAAACAAAGGCCATTATAAAAGCCCTCCAAAGAACGGGAAACGAGAAACAGGCATAAGAGCTTTTGACTTACTTTATTTTCATAACAAACTTGGAGTTTGTAATTGTTTCTTTCTTAGTCTTTAAGAGAATAGTTTATCTTCTTTCTTCCCTGTCCCTGTTTGTGTTAATCTATTTACACATCTGTTTTTCTTATTTGAATAATATTATGTAAAGCACTGACACACCCATAATTTAAGTTTTTGTACTTAAATTTTTTTTCCATGCCAGATGACGTCGCTTGGAAACTTAAACCATCTCAAATTCATGAACAAAAGTAAATACTATATAAGAACTAACGGTTAGATGTTTAATAATATTATAATCAAGGAGACTGAAACCAACATTAGAGACAGTAAGGTTGAAAGTGTTTCGTCTATTTTTGCTTGATTGACCACAGGTCGTGGCTTATATTCATAAATGATGTTACAAACATTACAGTCCAATTAATTGACAGTAGAGACAAAACTAAAAATGTGGAGAGCATTGTAGGTTTTTCCTCTTTTAAACATATATGATAAGTAAAGCAATTAAATCGTAAAAAAACTAAATAAACTCAATTCAATCAATATACTGTTCATGAATAATTAACAACAAAAATGTAATTTAGATCCAGTATTTCCTGAACTGGTTTTAGTAAATCTGTTTTTGTGAACATGCTCATTTGCAACAGTTGAGTTTTAATTATACTTTTATAACTGAATAATGGTAACCATTTTTTGAAAACATTAAAATGTGATCTTAACAAAATTTACAAATAAGTTGTTGCTTGTTGACTTGGTAATTGTAACGAAAAATGATCAATTTCTTTCTTATCCTTCATGAAATACTTATAGATGCTACACTCTTGACAAAATTATAAATGAATCCAGAATTGGTCATACTCCTTTGGAAACAAGACTGACTAACGAACTTAGACCCAATTTTAATACGATAGGAGGAACTGCAGATAAATCGTGTACTCATGATCACAAGTAATTTTTGCAAATTTATATATTGCATTAAATCTTTGCACATTTTATATCTTGAAATACATTTACGGGAAGGGAAAAATGCATTAAATCCAAAGTTTATATTTTATACATACTTTGTCATTCAGCTATTAAATTTATTGTACATTTTACTGAATCTAATTTTCAATTTAAAATAAAAGTAACAACAGAATTGAAATATAATTCTTTTTTATTTTGATGCAGTTCTTCCCGCCAGTGATGATACAGCGTGATCTGTTTATCAAGCCAATCCACAGAACATAATATCCCAGGAGAGCTTGTGGAGCGGGAGAAATCCTATCCTTCATTCTGTTCTGTTGTTAATTGTTATGTAAGCAGCGTTTCAAATAAACAAAGGAAACCAAAGAAATAGTAACGCACGAATTTAGTAATAGACACAATACATTATTTTAAATATTGTTGTATTATTGAAATTCATTTATATTCTAACATTAACGTGTAACCTAATTGTTAATTGGTACGATATGAGGTTCATGTAGAGAAACATGAGGTTGTTTTTCTGTGATTACTTTTATTTTTAACAGAACACCGTAAAATTGTATGTGTTGTGCTGTACCTCGGAAAATAATTATATATAGAAAAATAAACCTATTTATATATTTAACAGTCTGATACTTATGTCTGACACATAGAACAAATATTGTTCGGATTCTTAAACTAAATATTTAATTTTCTTTTTGTCATATGTAAAGCAAACTATAATTCTTCCAAAATAAGTTATGTATACTAAACTACTTGGTAACAATGGCTTTATATGTCATATGGTAAAATTGAATACTTGTAAATTTAATTTCCGATATGGAAAAAGAATGAAAAGAAAATATGGAACCTCGAGAAGTTAGTCTTGTTAGTAATTTTTTTACATTTTAAGAGACATAATAATTTGGATTCACTTGATAAGATATACCCTAACATGGCCTGTCTACTGTGCAAGTTTACAGAACCCTGCAGATGCCATTGATTGCAAGAACAAATTCTTTTCCTCATTGCCCTCTGTCTTTTTAAGGGGAAAACAGATCCATATCCCTTTATTTGATGAACGTTCCCAACATGGACCACTGGTCTGTTCGATAATCTTAATCCAAAGCACAATAAAAACGATAGTCCAGCACAGTAAAAGGGTCACAGCACTAATAAAAGGGCAACAATATCACCTAAGAATTTGGAAACTGCCTTATATTTAACTTGGACTCCAATAATCTTTTTACGACACTTTGCTACCACCTACTCTTTGTTGCCTTTAGGTCACCGCTTTATATTCTCTGAACAGAAATTTCAGACAGCAAACAGCTATCTTTCTAATAGAGTAAATAGTAGTAAGCTTTCCCCACCTTAATGTTACGGTGCCAGGGGGAACGCTCAATTACCAGAGTATGATCCTTTCCCCGAATCCCTGCTAAAGTTCATTTCCCTGTCATTTTGCACGTTTTCAAAACCCAATAATAGTTTTATGAGTTTAAATAAGTTATATACTCATTATTGTAACAGACAGTTTAAGAATCAGATATCATCTCATGAGGGTTGTCTTAGTCCTAATTTCGGTATAGCCATAACTTTATTCTAAAGACTGATGCCTTAAACTCATAACCGACTAAAAGTATCTTCCAGTATTTACTATCAAATGTTATGTAACTCCAAACTTGCATACATATATACATCATCAGTACATTGCCCACACTTTCATCCATAAATCCACCACCCATGTTATTATTGTCTCAATATGGGCGATCCCACCCAATCAGGCTACGATCTATAGCATAGTCTAATTACCCCCAGAAAGCCTTACTGCAACCTGTGCTTGCCTTCAATATAATTTATATGCAAGCCGACTGTTGAGGTTACAATCTCTCGTGTTACATACCATCTAATGGTACTCTTCCCAGATCCCTGGAATGCTTACTGTGTTATAAGAATATAGTGATTATTGTAACTTTGCGTATTAAAATTTGTTATCATAGTCAGGATACTTTATAAATATATTCATCTTTTAGTAAACATATCAATGACTTTGGTGGACTTCCAATGTTTCACGAACAGTCTTTATATGCAAATATTTACACGCAGACATTAAATTCACAAATACGTATTAAAAATAATATGTATTACTACTGAAAAAAGTGATTTATATACATATCTCTATTAATACAATAACAATCGAAAAATAATATGCACAATTATACAAATACACATGTAATAATAAAATAGTATAATTAATGCATGACAATTTTTATGAAATATAATTTTTAAGTGTTTTGTGTTAGTTACAGGTATGCACTTAACTATAAGAGCATTTATAGGACTGTAATAAAAATATATATATAAGAAAATAATTTTTATTCTTTACCTCTATTTATGCTACTCTTGTCCCCCCCCCCCTTTACTACCAAGTATATTCCTGCCTATTACCTATAACTTGAACCTTAAATAACAAAATTCACACTCGAAAAAAGCGGCTGACCGTGTGAATCTAAAATCAACAGTTTCACTAGAACCCTAAAACCCAGTCGGTCCCACACTTTAAAAAGTGAGCAATTATAGGCGAATAAAACATGCAGGTCATTTATATCCTTAGCAAAAATTTGTATAATTGTGCAATAAATTAAGTTTTACGGCAGCTATTAGCGATTTAGAATTAAGAAAATTTGTGATTAAAATATTATAGTAAAGTTAACGATACTAAGGAAACAAAAACAAATAATAAAATTACTTGCAAATCACTAGGCACTATTTTTATATTATAAATTAAAATAGTAATTCCTAAATTTTTACACTCCAACATTAAATGTTAGCAATGTCAACCTAGTAAATTACCTATGTTTTTTTTAATTTATCATATGAATAATGAGTCTTTAATAAGCAGAATTTTCAATAATTATCCTTACAAATATATGACAATTGCTAAAATCACGTATTTTAAATAACATGTTACTGAGATATATCATTGTAAAATATATATAACCACCAGCGGTTGTAACACAAGAACACAAGGAGATGTTATTTTCATTTCAGCTCGTTGTAATTAGTCAAAGCATTTCCTAACATTAACGCTAAGCACCCTTGTTTAGCCTCATTAAATAACCTAGTCTACATGTAACCATCTATTTCTCAAAATCCAGAACGGCGTAACGTGTCCGGCTCGCCATGCTAACCACATGGAGCAGTAAATAATCCTCACTATTACGTATTTATTCGCTGTTTGAATACACATTGTGGGCTTTAGTGGAAATAAAAACGGCAAATTATATTCTCTATAAGTGGTTACATAACCTAAATTTAATATTTAATTCGTTAGAAAAAAACTTGTAGTACATCCAAACATTTATTCTATTTACAACATAAAACCTACATTTTTTATTTTGTTTTTATACTTTATGTACACATTTAGTTCTTAGAAAACTTGGTAAATTAATTCTTGTTATTATTCTGACTATTTCCATCGTTGTTGCGTCATTCAAAACTTCTTATACCCGAAGCTAAAACTCCTTGGACGAAGAGGTTTATCAACAAAAATCTATACACGAAGTGTCCTATCATCTAAAATATACTTTCCATCAAGATTTAGCACGCGATTTAATGTACTTAACGAGGGCGATGTTCATCATTAAGAAAGGATCGGAGTTGGGTATTTGATAAAAATAACTTTATCAGTTTAATATAGTTTAAATTCAATGGAATTCTACAGTTCAGAGGTATAATAAACCCAAAAGTATTTCCATTATATTGTTATTAATAAATCACATATAGTCTCAACGGGAAACCGTGCTCTTGTTAGTGGTATAGAGGCTTGGAAAGTAGTGGAGTTGAAGTTTCTACTTATACCTTATATAAGCAATCCGGATTCGTTTTGGAGAACGTGATATTTAAATTACCTGTACTTTTGAAATCAGCTTATATGGACTTAATGTGGAAAGATTATTTATATTACTAGTTAAATACATTTTACCTATACTACATTTATATATAAAAATACAAATACCTTGTTTTGCTTAGTAATACCAAACAATACGAAACAGACAATTTTCACGTACCTCATATGCCTATTGATAAATCAAGGAGTTAATATCGGTCCATTTGTTTACGGGATCTTGTGTACCAGTTACATAAAGGGGGATAAAAGCTCCTTCCCTGTCCCGAGCTATTGATATACCATCGAAACTGAGTATTTATCAATTAGTGTTATATTTACGGGTATTTTTTTAAGGTAATCGTACAAAAAATTTTGTTTATTGATATAAAATTTCGTTTCTTTTTCATAAATATTTACAGTAAACTGAAAGAAAATATCAAATAAGAATCATTCCAATCTATTAAACACCTACTAAATATTCTTAGAGAAAATAATATATGAGTAACGCTTATCATTACAACACAGTAACAATCAAACTAAACAAATCCGATTATAGACACAAAACCAGCCAAATTTTATCTCTAATCATTTGTTTCTTCTTCCAAAAGACATTCTCATCTCATCTTTAGTATATCAATAGTTGTAAAGGCTAACCATTGAAATACCCCTTTTTTTTTTAAGAAAATAACGTTGTCCATATTAAATTATTTTTAAATATTATTCAGTTTCATTTTGATACGTGGATCTGTTTTGGATTAAGAAACACGTAGAATGATAGGGCTGATATTTAGGGTTTTTCGTAAATTGCCATAGTAAAATTATTATGTGAGCTTAACACAAATAAGAAGTAAAATATTCCATGTAAAAAAATATTGACCCAGATTGGATGTCAAGATTATATAACAAACGGGGACATTTCTGCTAATAATTTATATTTAGGCTGAATTTTAGTTTTTAATAAATTTATGTTGGTCCCAATTCTGTAGCTTGAGGGGCTGAAATTTAATTAAGGAAATGAAGACTTTCATCATCACTACAAATATGTTTCCCAAAGAAAAAAAGAGACAGAAATGTTCGAAATTACATTATCTAAACCGTTATTTTAAATAAACAGATTTAAGCAAAGAAGCATTTTGGTTATTTATAATATAGTAATGTGCAGGGTAAATAATGCGTATAATATTTTGATGTCTATATATACAGGGTGGAAAAAAAGTATGGAAACGCTTTCACTAATTTTGTATGGCTTTCACTATACAAATTAAATTTTGTACATCACCACTTTGTTATTCAAGAACCTAGATTTTTTGAGACCTAGTGGGGACAATTTTAATCTCATTCAGGGGGACGGCCCGTGAGGAGTCGGACGAAAAGTCTTAAATGTAACAAGGCATAGCCGAGTTTGGTAATCAAATTAAAGGTCTTAGTAAAGAGAAACTCATTACCGCAAACCGCACTTAAAAAGGTTGACCCTAGTACAGAGTACGGGCCCGTATGAATTTCATGAGCAAGAAGTTTTAAGTAAATTTGTATTGTGAATGTAACTAATTTACTTTCAGTAGTATGTTTTATGTCGGTTTATGTAAATTTGGAAAAACCATTTCCAAAAAAAATTATTTTTTTTTACCTCTACATTTGTTGGAATAATCAGTACAAATATGGGGTTTTCCTGTCTTGTCTTCAAGAAAACTGAGAGTATTTCAATAATACCGACCGTAACTCTTTATCAACATGAGGTCAAGGTCCCAGCTCCCTCCAGCCCTTGTTATCTCAGGCAATCATAAACTGGTTTTTAGGCAATCACAAACAGTACTGTCACAGCAAAACTACCACAGTTTTGTATTTTTAATATCAGCTTGGTTTTTAGGTCTATCGTTATAATTTCGTTTCACGTGTAAGATAAAGTTGAAAGTCTTCACTAGAAGGTAAATGCGATAAGTTTATCCACATTTTTTTTACTTAAGTTGTTTACATTTTTTTCCTTACTCAGTTTTAAAAGCATGGTCACTTAGTGAGTTTGAGAGAATCACGCTGCTTAAGATGCGTGGGTATGGATATCTAGTTCGTCCCCCTATGAAGAAACAGCGCATTTGTTTAATGACTCTTTTCTTGATAGACCCCCAATTAGTAAGTCAACCAGTGTTTAAGACAGTAAAAAGATTTGCAGAAACTAGAACAGTCCAAAAGGGCAGGCCTAAATCGGCAACAAATGAACAAAAATCTTTGGATGTACTCCAAACATTTGTTGACAATCCCAGCACCTCGGCCAAGTGGCTGCAGAAGATCTTGATATGACCCGATACCTCAGTGTTGAAATGTTTTACACAAAAAACAAGTATCACCCTTTTAAATTAACCCTAACCCAAGAACTTTCCGAGGATGATTTTTGATCGAAGGAGTGAATTTTTGCGAAATAATGATGAGAAAAGTGTAACGAAAATTCAAAAATTTTTTTTATGTTCCATATTGTTTTTAGATGAAGCTACATTCCATTGTTAATGGACAAGTTAATAGGGGGGGGGGCATAATTGGCTGTTTACTGGGCCCGAGCCATAATCCAAACTGGATGATAAGAATGCCACACACTAAGGCCTCAGAAAGTGAATATGTGGGCTGGATTAATAAACAATAACATTATAGGACCGTTAGTGTGAGAGATGGAAATCTAACAGGACGAAAATTTATTTTCAATATGTCGACAAATAACATTTTGCCAGCAATGCGTGCTCTTCTTGGTGAAAATGTTTTAATGCAGTATGGTTTCAGCCAAGGTGGAGCACCGCCCCAATAACACTTTTCGGGTGCGCAATCTGATTAGATGAAGTGTTTCCTAACCGTTGGATTGGTCGCAGGGGTTCCGTTGAGGTGCCGGCTAGGATCACCGGATCTTAATCCACTAGATTTCTTTTTGTGGGGCTTCTTAAAAGATAAGTGTGTATAAAACTAAACCAGCACACATTGAGGTGCTGACAAATTGTTTATTAGAAGAAGCAAGAAGAAATACACCCGAGATGCTTCAAAATGGTGGAATGCAGTAGGTTTTTTATAATAGACTAGCTCATTGCCAAACAAGTGTTCGGAGAGCAGTTTGAGCACCTCATTTAAAAGGTATGGTTATTTTTTGTAATACACAGAATGATATTTAAATTAAATTCTTTTGGATAATTGTGTTTCCATAAAGTGTCATTTTCAGCTCAGAAAACAGTTTTACTTGGGACTGTGAAATTGCGGGAGAGAATAATAATAAATCAAACGTTTATTTATGAAATTC